>NC_135961.1:66573582-66661082 GCF_053455715.1 Rhinoraja longicauda | reverse complement strand
TCAGTCTTCTAAATTCCAGCGAGTACAAGCCCAGTCTATCTAGTCTTTCCTCATATGTAAGTCCCGTCATCCCAGGGATCAATCTGGTGAACCTTCTCTGTACTCCCTCTAAGGCAAGAACGTCTTTCCTCAGGTTAGGAGACCAAAACTGCACACAGTACTCCAGGTGCGGTCTCACCAAGGCCCTGTACAACTGCAGCAGAACCTCCCTGCTCCTAAACTCAAATCCTCTTGCTATGAATGCCAACATACCATTCGCTTTCTTCACTGCCTGCTGCACCTGCATGCTTGCTTTCAATGACTGGTGCACCATGACACCCAGGTCACGTTGCATCTCCCCTTCTCCCAATCGGTCACCATTCAGGTAATACTCTGCTTTCCTGTTCTTGCCGCCAAAGTGGATAACCTCACATTTATCCACATTATATTGCATCTGCCATGCATTTGCCCACTCGCCTAATCTATCCCAGAACAAAGGGTCACAGTTTAAGGATAAGGGGGAAGTCTTTTAGGACCGAGATGAGAAAGTCTTTTTTTCACACAGAGAGTGGTGAATCTGTGGAATTCTCTGCCACAGAGGTTTAGTTGAGGCCAGTTCATTGGCTATATTTAAGAGGGAGTTAGATGTGGCCCTTGTGGCTAAAGGGATCAGGGGGTATGGAGAGAAGGCAGGTATGGGATACTGAGTTGGATTATCAGCCATGATCATATTGAATGGCGGTGCAGGCTCGAAGGGCCGAAAGGCCTACTCCTGCACTATTTTCTATGTTTCTATGTTTCTATGTTTCTATGTTTCTATGTTTCTATGTCTCGTCACTCCTTCCAGGGCTCGCGTCTAACTTGAGAAACAATGTTCTTTTTTAAGCAGCGGTCACAGTGGCGCAACTGGTAGAGTTGCCGCCTCACGGCGCCAGAGACACGTGGCTTCCATCCCGACTCCGGGTGCTGCCTGCGCGGAGTTTGCACCTTCTCCCCGTGACCGCCTGCGTGGCTTTTTAGTTTTGAGATGCAGCGCGGAAACAGGCCCCTTCAGGCCCACCGGGTCCGCGCCGACCAGCGATTCCCCGCACATTAGCACTATCCTACACCTAATTGTTTTACATTTACCAAGGCAATTAACCTACAAACCCGCACGACTTTGGAGTGTGTGAGGAAACCGAAGATCTCGGAGAAAACCCATGCAGGTCACGGGGAGAACGTACAAACTCTGTACAGACAGCGCCCGTAGTCGGGATGGAACCTGAGTCTCCGGCGCTGCATTCGCTGTAAGGCGGCAACTCTACCGCTGCGCCACCGTGCCGCTCCTATTCCGCCATTCAATCATGGCTGATCTATCTTTCCCTCTCACCCCCACTCTCCTGCCTTCTCCCCAAATGTAGAACCAGTGTATGCAAGGGATCAACGGTCGGCATGGACTTGGCGGGCCGAAGGGCCTGTTTCCACGCTGTATCTCTGCACACCAAAATCTAAATTATAAGCTCGGCACGTTATCTGTGGCAGCCTAGATAATCAACCTCAAAGGTTACCATGGCTACACTAGGAATTAATAGTCATGGAGTCAGGCACCAAGGAAACAGGCCCTCCGGCACTTTGTGTTTTACGCAAGATTCCAGCATTGACATATGATGAAAGAATGGGTCGACTGGGCTTACAGTATATTCACTGGAATCCAGAAGGATGAGAGGTGATCTTATAGAGACATTAAAATTGCTAAAGGGTTGGACAGGGTAGATGCAGGAAAAATGTTCCGAATATTGGGAGAGTCCAGAAATAGAGGCCACAATTTAAGAATAAGAACTGAACTGAGATGAGGAAAAACATTTAGAACTGAGATGAGGAAAAACATTTAGAACTGAGATGAGGAAAAAAAAATTCACCCAGAGAGTTGTGAATTTGTGGAATTCTCTGCCTCAGAAGGCAGTGGAGGCCAATTCACTGGATGCATTCAAAAGAGAGTTAGACAATAGACAATAGGTGCAGGAGGAGGCCATTCGGCCCTTCGAGCCAGCACCGCCATTCAAAGTGATCATGGCTGATCATTCTCAATCAGTACCCCGTTCCTGCCTCCTCCCCATACCCCCTGACTCCGCTATCCTTAAGAGCTCTATCTCGCTCTCTCTTGAATGCATTCAGAGAATTGGCCTCCACTGCCTTCTGAGGTAGAGAATTCCAGATAGAGCTCTTAGGGCTAGCGGAATCAAGGGGTATGGGGAGAAGGCAGGAATGGGGTACTGATTGTGGATGTTCAGCCATGATCACATTGAATGGTAGTGCTGGGTCGAAGGGCCAAAAGGCCTCCTCCTGCTCCTATTGTCTATATTTATTTATCTAAAACAGGAGAATGGGGTTAGGAGTGAGTGATAGATCAGCCATGATTGAATGGCGGAGTAGACTTGATGGGCCGAGTGGCCTAATTCCAATCCTATCAATGATGACCTGTTGACTTATGAACCTGTTTATTTAAAGATATCAGTAATCTGTCTTGCACTTATGATCTTATGACCCGAAACGTCACCTATTCCTTCTCTCCAGAGATGCTGCCTGTCCAGCTGCGTTACTCCAGCTTTTTGTGTTGGTTTGTTTGATGGTCTGGGCTGATTTCCACAATTCGCTGCAATTTCTTGCGGCCTTGGATGGAGCTGTACCCAAACCGAGCTGTGAAGCATCCTGATGAATTGCTTTCTATGGAGAACGGGTTGGCAGTCTCAGTGTTGTCAGGGGAGGGGTGTTGGCTGGAGCTGCCCCCTGGCATCTGCATTGCACATTTCAGTGTACAAGTTTTTAACATCTGATGTTCAATAATCATGAGTTCAGTCTGTCTCATCGCACCCACTCAGTAAAAAAGGCCACCGTCTAAAGATATATAAACAAGTGCTCGGGTTTGCAATGTCCAATGTTTGTGTTTTTGTGGCTCATCGTGAATTCGACTGAGAACATTTGCAAACTGCAGGAACTGGGAACGCAAGTGTCAATGGGCCGTTTATCCTTGTGTTAAACAGCACCTGCTTCTTACTACAGACTATAATAGACAATAGACAATAGGTGCAGGAGGAGGCCATTCGGCCCTTTGAGCCAGCACCACTATTCAATGTGATCATGGCTGATCATTCTCAATCAGTATCCCGTTCCTGCCTTCTCCCCATACCCCCTGACTCCGCTATCCTTTAGAGCTCTATCAAGCTCTCTCTTGAATGCATTCAGAGAACTGGCCTCCACTGCCTTCTGAGGCAGAGAATTCCACAGATTTACAACTCTGACTGAAAAAGTTTTTCCTCATCTCCTTTCTAAATGGCCTAACCCTTACTCTTAAACTGTGGCCCCTGGTTCTGGACTCCCCCAACATTGGGAACATGTTTCCTGCCTCTAACATGTCCAACCCCGTAATAATCTTATATGTTTTGATAAGATCCCCTCTCATCCTTCTAAATTCCAGTGTATACAAGCCTAGCTGCTCCAGTCTTTCAACATATGACAGTCCTGCCATTCCGGGAATCAACCTAGTAAACCTACGCTGCACGCCCTCAATAGCAAGAATATCCTTCCTCAAATTTGGAGACCAAAACTGCACTCAGTACTCCAGGTGCAGTCTCACTAGGGCCCTGTACAACTGCAGAAGGACGTCTTTGCTCCTATACTCAACTCCTCTTGTTATGAAGGCCAACATTCCATTGGCTTTCTTCACTGCGGCATTTTGTGAATAAATACCTTCGAATTGAAGTCAAATGTCATTGCAGTATATTTTTGGTTAGTTTAGTTTTGATACAGCAATGGAAACAGGCCCTTCAGCCCACCGAGTCCATGCCGACCACCGATCGCCCCTGCACTGGTTCTACGCTACACACTCGCGACAATTTACAGAAGCCAATTAACCTACAAATCTGCGCGTCTTTGGAATGTAATGTAATGCAAGTATGAATTTCATTGCTCTGTCTGGGACATGGGACATTAAAACACTCTCGACTCTTGAACGTGGCATGAAACCAGTGCACCCTTCCAGCTCAGCAACATCTTTCCTATAACGTGGTGACCAAAACTAAACACAGGCTACACGGTGGCGCGGCGTTAGAGTTGCTGCCTTTCGGCGAATGCAGTGCCGGAGACCCGGGTTCCATCCCGACTACGGCTGCTGTCCGTACGGAGTTTGTACGTTCTCCCCATGACCTGCCTGGGTTTTCTCCGAGACGTTCAGTTTCCTCCCTCGCTCCAAAGACGTGCAGGTTTGTAGGTTAATTGGCTTGGGAAATGTAAAAATTGTTCCTATTGGGTGTGGGACAGAGTTAGTGTGTGGGGATCGCTGGTCGGCGCGGACCCGGTGGGCCGAAAGGGCCTGTTTCCGCGCTGTATCTCTAAACTAAGCACAATAATTTAAATGTGGCCTCACCGATGAATGTGTGACAAAACAGCTTTTTGTGTCACTCTTCTTGGTCCTCTGACTGTGCGTGGAGTTTGCGCGTTCTCCCCGTAATCACGTGGGTTTCCTCCGGGTGCTCCGGTTTCCTCCCACATCCCAAAGACGTGCGGGTTTGTAGGTTAATTGGCCCTCTGTAAACTGCCCCTGGTGTGCAGGGAGTAAGATGCGAAAGTGGGATGACATAGAACTATAGACAATAGACAATAGGTGCAGGAGGAGGCCATTCGGCCCATCGAGCCTGTACGCACCACCATTCAATGTGATCATGGCTGATCATTCTCAATCAGTACCCCGTTCCTGCCTTCTCCCCTTGACTCCGCTATCCTTAAGAGCTCTATCTAGATGTGAACGGGCGATCGATGGTCGGCATGGACTTGGTGGGCCGAAGGGCCCGTTTCCATGCTGTATATTTCGATCAATTCAATGAATCAACCCTCCTCATTTGCAAACTGCAAGTGGGATTTTAACCCCCAAAACAGTCATTTAGTTTCGTTTATTTTGGTTTAGAGATGCGGCGCAGAAACAGGCCCTTCGGCCCACTGAGTCCGCGCCGACCAGCGATCCCCGCACACTAACACTTTCCGACACACACTAGGGACAATCTACACTTACACCAAGCCAATTAACCTACGAATCTGCACGTCTTTGGAGTGTGGGAGGAAACCGAAGATCTCGGAGAAAACCCAGGCAGGTCACGGGGAGAACGTACAAACTCCGTACGGACAGCACCCGTAGTCAGGATCGAACCCGGGTCTCTGGCGCTGCATTCGCTGTAAGGCGGCAACTCTACCGCTGCGCCACCGTACCGCCGATGTTTGGGTCCAGTTGCAGAGTGTTTAAAATATTAGAAGCCCTGCTGTATCTTGTCCACATCTGGTGCTAACTGAGGGGGAGCCAACATGATGAGATTGCAAATTCAACATTATAATCAGATGGTTAACCTCAGACTTCCAATTACATTTTTCATGTTGATTTATACAGGCCTGGGGAAAGCTAATAAATGGCAGGGATTGCAGGTCCTGTTCATTTTCCTGCTTATTTCTACAAACCCATCTCACTTATTCCACACACATGATTGTGGCCTTCAGTCTGGAGAAGGGTCTCGACCCGAAACGTCACCCATTCCTTCTCTCCAGAGATGCTGCCTGACCCGCTGAGTTACTCCAGCATTGTGTGTCTACCTTCGATTGTAACCAGCACCTGCAGTTTTCTTTCCCTATACATTGGGGCCTTGTCAGCCCCATGGCAGAAGCGTCCAATAGACAATAGACAATAGACAATAGGTGCAGGAGGAGGCCATTCGGCCCTTCGAGCCAGCATCGCCATTCACTGTGATCAATGCTGATCATTCTCAATCAGTACCCCGTTCCTGCCTTCTCCCCATACCCCCTGACTCCGCTATCCTTAAGAGCTCTATCTAGCTCTCTCTTGAATGCATTCAGAGAATTGGCCTTCACTGCCTTCTGAAGCAGAGAATTCCACAGATTCACAACTCTCTGACTGAAAAAGTTTTTCCTCATCTCAGTTCTAAATGGCCTACCCCTTATTCTTAAACTGTGGCCCCTTGTTCTGGACTCCCCCAACATTGGGAACATGTTTCCTGCCTCTAACCTGTCCAATCCCTTAATAATCTTATACGTTTCGATAAGATCCCCTCTCATCCTTCTAAATTCCAGTGTATACAAGCCTAGTCGCTCCAGTCTTTCAACATACGACAGTCCCGCCATTTCGGGAATTAACCTAGTGAACCTACGCTGCACGTCGCTGGGCTGGGAACTGGAAGTGTCCTGAGCTAATTCTGCTACCACCATCATCTACTGTACAGGTGATGGCTCCCGCTGATTGTCGCCGGAAGCTCGCGCCCTTTTCAGGACGGACGATGGCAGCGACGTAACATATGAAACACGGATGATGGACACGAAAGAAGAAGTGGCCTTGTCCTCATAATCCCAGATCTCCTTAATGTCTACTGATCATTTCAACCTGCCAACGACACCAACCACCACAAACTTCATTCTACGTCGTTTCCAACCAACCTCCCTATATATATTCCTATACATCGGCGAGACCGAGCGCAGGCCCGGCGATCCTTTCGCTGAACACCTCCGCTCAGTCCGTCTTAACCTACCTGATCTCCCGGTGGCTCAGCACTTCAACTCCCCCTCCCACTCCCAATCTGACCTTTCTGTCCTGGGCCTCCTCCATTGTCAGAGTGAGGCCCAGCGCAAATTGGAGGAACAGCACCTCATATTTCTCTTGGGCAGCTTGCACCCCAGCGGTATGAACATTGACTTCTCTAACTTCAAGTAACCCTTGCTTTTCCTCTCTCTCTCCATCCCTCCCCCTTCCCAGTTCTCCCACCAGTCTGATTCTCCCTGATTACATTTTATCTCTATTTGCTTTGTTGTTACCACCTAGCTAACAATGATCTATTCTAAATTTTCCTTGATCTCCATCCCCTTTGATGTCTCGTTCTCACCCCTTACACTTCCTTACCTCTGTATCTCCCACTCCCCTGACTCTCAGTATGAAGAAGGATCTCGACCCGAAACGTCACCCATTCCTTCTCTCCAGAGATGCTGCCTGACCCGCTGAGTTACTCCAGCACTCTGTGAAACGTCGCCCATTCCTTCTCTCCAGAGATGCTGCCTGACCCGCTGAGTTACTCCAGCACTCTGTGAAACGTCACCCATTCCTTCTCTCCAGAGATGCTGTCTGTCCCGCTGAGTTATGCCAGCATTTTGTGTCTACTTCCCCATCTCATTCCCTGGCTTCCATTCCTCTTCTTTCCTGTTCCCACCTTCACTTCATCCTTTGGTCTCACCTCTGACCTCATTAGGTTTAAGTTCATCATTGTCATGTGTACCGAGGCACCGTGAAAAGCTTCGCCTTGCATCCGGCTCGCATGAGGGACAAGTTTTACATTTACCAAGCCAATTAACCCACAAACCTGCACGTCTTTGGAGTGTGTGGGAGGAAACCGAAGATCTCGAAGAAAACCCACGCGGGTCACGGGGAGAACGTACAAACTCCGTACAGACAGCACCCGTAGTCGGGATGGAACCCGGGTCTCCGGCGCTGCAAGCGCTGTAAGGCAGCAACTCTACCGCTGCGCCACCGTGACCGCCCTGAGATAGTCCAATCTACAAACTCTCCCAGTCATACGCATTAAAGCTGCCATACGGTGGCGACTGACTGCATTGAACACAATAATCCGGGTGATAATCACCTCACATCACGCTCGTTTGAGAGATGGGGTATTAAACCTGCCCTCGCTAGCCCATCTGAAGCATCCAACTTGCATGAAGCATCGCAGAGAAATCCCTTCACCGTTGTTTATTAATTCAGTTCGTGTCGTAAAGGCCGAGTACAAATGGTCCATCACCTTCCCCACCCTTACAACACAGAGCACTTCTCAAAGAGTAATTGAGTGTAAAGAGCTTTGGGACAGGTTCGGGTTGCGAGAAGTACAACACCAGCATATTTTTCATTTCTCGTAGCTTGTCATACGTCTCCTTTCTCTGTACAAGCCATTAGGGGTGTCAAGGTTTAAAAGCCGACAGGTGAAATGCTACATCTGTTTGAGCGGGGCCTGTGTGGACCACACTTGTACTACAATATATCCGGAACGTGTGAGAAACATAACCGTGGGCCAGGGCAGTCGAATGTAATCATGATTCTTTCCTGTGGCTTTTAACATGTTTTAATGGCTGGGGCTGCTGTAATGAATCCCTGTCAATGTTTTGGGATGCCTGCTCCATTAACCTGGGTCCCTGGATTTGACGCTTGCCTTAAATAATGACATCGGAGCGTTTGTGGTCGATTCTACCAAGTAACATTTGGCATAGGTGATAGAAGTTTTGTTTATTATAACCATATAACCATATAACAATTACAGCACGGAAACAGGCCCGTTCGGCCCTTCCAGTCCACGCCGACCATTCTCCCTGACCTAGTCTCATCTACCTGCACTCAGACCATAACCCTCTAATCCCCTCTTATCCATATACCTATCCAATTTACTCTTAAATAATAAAATCGAGCCAGCCTCCACCACTTCCACCGGAAGCCCATTCCATACAGCCACCACCCTCTGAGTAAAGAAGTTACCCCTCATGTTACCCCTAAACTTTTGTCCCTCAATTCTGAAGCTATGTCCCCTTGTTGGAATCTTCCCCACTCTCAAAGGGAAAAGCCTACCCACGTCAACTCTGTCCGTCCCTCTCAAAATTTAAAAAACCTCTATCAAGTCCCCCCTCAACCTTCTACGCTCCAAAGAATAAAGACCCAACCTGTTCAAACTTATTGTTACATGCACAGTGTCATAGAGTCACAGAGTCACAGAGCCATACAGTGTGGAAACAGGCCCTTTGGTCTCACCAACGTCTTACACAGCTGCAACATGGAACAGTGCCATCCAGTTATGTACCAACCAGTCAGCGGAAAGACCGTGTGTGATTACAAGCCGTCCACAGGCACAAAATCTGGCGCTGTGAGGCAGCGGGCTCTACTTTGTGTCTCTTAAGCCTAAAGTCTAAAGACAGCACCTGAGGTCAGGATCGAACCAGGGGTCTCTGGCGCTGCGAGACAGTGGCCCTACCAGCTGCGCCACCGTGCCAACCTGGCCATCTAACCAGGGTATTTTTACAAAAAGCTGGAGTAACTCAGCTGGAGGTCAGGCAGCGTCTCTGGAGAAAAGGAATGGGTGACGTTTCGGGTCGAGACCCTTCTTCAGACTGATGTCAGGGGAGGGGGCGGTGCAGGAGTAGGCCATTCGGCCCTTCGAGCCAGCACCGCCATTCAATGTGATCATGGCTGATCATTCTCAATCAGTTCCCTTGTTCCTGCCTTCTCCCCATACCCCCTGACTCCACTATCCTTAAGAGCTCTATCTAGCTCTCTCTTGAATGCATTCAGAGAATTGGCCTCCACTGCCTTCTGAGGCAGAGAATTCCACAAATTCACAACTCTCTGACTGAAAAAGTTTTTCCTCATCTCAGTTCTAAATGGCCTACCCCTTATTCTTAAACCGTGGCTCCTTGTTCTGGACTCCCCCAACATTGGGAACATGTTTCCTGCCTCTAACGTGTCCAACCCCTTAATAATCTTATACGTTTCGATAAGATCCCCTCTCATCCTTCTAAATTCCAGTGTATACTGAGTACACTTTGAAGAAGTTCTCCTCCTCTCTTCGACGGGAGTTTTGCAACACCTTCTCTCGCTGCTCCCCCCCTCTCTGATTTGTTCCGGACCTTTCCACGCCTCTAGCTTCTCTCTCCCCTGACTCTCAGGGAGTGGATGAGAAACTGGGATAACCTAGAGCTTGACAGCGTGCTGATAGAATCAACTTAAGTTGTCTTAACTTGCAAGTCAGGAGATTGGGAATGGGAGATGATTAATATAAACAACCCCTGATCTGAAACTAATTTGTCTCGGACTTCATCCTGGACAGCTTGGCAGCTCCAAATGTGTTCTTTCGTTGAGTCAGCAACTTGAACTGTGCCTCTGAAAAGCCTTCCACTGAAATTCAAGGCGATTCCATCCAAGATGTGCATGATATTAATCCCAGTCTCTCAGGCTCGAGGTGTGGGGACTCTGAGCTGGGACCTCTGCTGCTGCTGGTGATGTATCTATCAATGACTGGGGCAGACAGGTAGATGGGGTGATTAGTACGTTTGCAGATGACAACACACCAGAACTGCTGGAGTCGTGGACTGTGAGGAAGGCTGTCTGAGCGGAGAGGGGGGAGGATAGAGAACAGCTGCAGGAACAGGCTGAGAAATGCCAGCTGAACTTTCATCCGAGCCAGTGCAAGTGATTGCATTTAGGGGAGGTCGAATGTGAGGGGAACATATTCAAATAATGACATGACTCATGAGGGAGGGGGGGGGGGGGGGGACACCCCATTAAAACGTACAAAAGGCATGGATAGAGTGGATGTGGAGAGGATGTTTCCACGAGTGAGAGAGTTTAGGACTAGAGGCCACAGCCTCAGAATTAAAGGACCTTCTTTTAGGAAGGAGATGAGAAATTTCTTTAGTCAGAGGGTGGTGAATCTGTGGAATTCTTTGCCACAGAAGGCTGTGGAGGCCACAAGTCAGTGGGTGTTTTTCAGGCAGAGGTGGATAGAGTCTTGATTAGTACGAGTGTCAGGGGTTATGGGGAGAAGGCAGGAGAATGGGGTTTGGGAGGGAGAGATAGGCACGGAGGCACGGTGGCGCAGCGGTAGAGTTGCTGCCTTACAGCGAATGCAGCGCCGGAGACTCAGGTTCGATCCCGACTACGGGCGCGGTCTGTACGGAGTTTGTACGTTCTCCCCGTGACCTGCGTGGGTTTTCTCCGAGATCTTCGGTTTCCTCCCACACTCCAAAGACGTACAGGTACGTAGGTTCATTGGATGGGCAAATGTACAAATTGTCCGTAGTGGGTATAGGATAGTGTTAGTGTGTGGGGATCGCTGGGCGGCGCGGACCCGGTGGGCCGAAGGGCCTGTTTCTGCGCTGTATCTCTAAATCTAAATCTAGATCAGCCATGATTGAATGGCGGAGTAGACTTGATGGGCCGAATGGCCTAATTCTACTCCTATCACTTATGACCTTATGACTATTCTAGATCACAAAACACCAATTTCTGATCAGAGTAAATAATAACATCACTATTTGCAGCCACGTTTTAATGTACTTTAAGTTTCTACAGAGTATATTTTTCCCTTGCATGTGGCAGAGTAGCATAGCGGTGGTATAGCTGCTACTTTACAGCGTCAGCCACGTTCTCCCTGAGACCTGCATGGGCTTTCTTCGGGTGCTCTGGTTTCCTCCCACACTCCAAAGACGTGCAGGTTTGTAGGTTGTGTAAGAAAATAACTGCAGATGCTGGTACAAATCGAAGGTATAAATTCACAAAATGCTGGAGTAACTCAGCAGGTCAGGCAGCATCTCTGGAGAGAAGGAACGGGCGACGTTTCGGGTCGAGACCCTTCCTCAGACTGATGTCAGGGGGGCGGGACAAAGGAAGGATATCGATGGAGACAGGAAGATAGAGGGAGAACTGGGAAGGGGGAGGGGAAGAGAGGGACAGAGGAACTATCTAAAGTTGGAGAAGTCGATGTTCATACCACTGGGCTGCAAGCTGCCCAGGCGAAATATGAGGTGCTGTTCCTCCAATTTCTGGTGGGCAATTGCAAATTGTCCCTAGTGGGTGTAGGATAGTGCTAGTGTACGGGGAGATCGCTGGCGGTCACGGACTCGGTGGGCTGAAGGGCCTGTTTTTGCGCTGAATCTCTAAAGTCTAAATAAGAACGACTCATCCCTGAAAATTGAGGCCCAAGAGTTATTATGACCCGAACCGTTTTTGAACAACAATACTCCTACCACCAATCAGCAGGGTCCATGATTTTGGATGTTAAATATTGTTAAGTATTGATCATTCTGTTGCCAGAATGTAGGCCTGCTTATTCTCCAAGTGGAGCGAAAGACCAACCAAACGACAAGGGCATTACCAGAGCAACAGGGAAAGGCTGCAAAGTCCAGATTTTGCACTTGTGTCGGAAGGAACCGCAGATGCTGGTTTACACTGAAGATAGACACAATTCTTCAGAATCCTAACACATGGCATCCCTGTGTGGTACCTCAGCTGCACGGAGGCAGAGAGGAAAGCTCTTCAGCGGGTAGTCCATAGAGCTCAGAGGACCATCGGAACACAGCTACCAGCCTTGGAGGGCATCTACAACACACGATGCCTCAGAAAAGCCACCAGCATCCACAAAGACTCTTCACACCCCTGCAACAGTCTGTTCGAACTCCTTCCATCGGGCAGACGATACAAGGCCTTCGACGCCCGCACCTCCAGACTCAGGAACAGCTTCATCCCCAGGGCCGTAGCTGCTATGAACCGGTCCTGCTGAGCCGGATGGTCACATCGCACAGCGATCCGGCACAGATCTACTTGCACTTTATTCTGTTTTAAAACTGTTCCAATTTGTTTCATTGGGTTGTTTAAATTAATACTGACTAGCGAATTAAATTATTGCATCGTATGGGAGGCGCATTCCCAATCTCGTTGTACCCCTGTACAATGACAATAAAGATATATTGTATTGTATTGTGTGGGTCGGGACCTGGGTCTTGACCCGAAACGTCACCCATTCCTTCTCTCCAGAGACGCTGCCTGTCCCGCTGAGTTACTCCAGCATTTTACAATTGTTAATAAAACAATGTAATACCCATTTGTTTCCAACTGGTAAAGCTAGATATGTAACGTAGATCCATAGAGCAATACAGCACGGAGACAGGCCCTTCGGCCCAACTCGTGCGTGCTGACCAAGTTGCCTAACCGAGCTGGTCCCATTTGTCCGCACCCAGAGCACGTCCCTCCAAATCCTTCCTGTCCATGTCCCTGTCCAAGAGTCTTTTAAACCCGTCTCTATCACGTCCTCCGGCAGCTTGCTCCACACACCCACCATCTTCTGCTCCACACTACATCTCCAAGGATGTGTAGGAAAGAACTGCAGATGCCGGTGTACACCGAAGATGGACACGAAATGCTGGAGTAACTCAGCGGGACAGGCAGCATCTCGGGAGAGAAGGAATGGGTGACGTTTCGGGCCGAGACCCTTCTTCAGACAGTCTGAAGACTGACACACACACAGACACAGGAGTCTGACGAAGGACCCCTAGAGTTACTCCAGCATCTTGTGTCTATCTCCACCAGCTCCTTCCTACACAGGGAACTGCAGGCGCTGGTTGAAACCGAAGACAGACACAAAGAGCTGGAGTAACTCACACAGCATCTCTGGAGATTTTTTCAGAAGAAGGGTCTCGACCTGAAATATCACCGATTCCTTCTCTCCAGAGATGCTGTCTGACCCGCTGAGTTACTCCAGCATTTTGTGTCGGTCAATGATTTCCTCATCATATCCTTGGCCAGAGGGAGTTTTATCTCCCTTTATGCTGGTTTTTTGTCAATTTATTGTAGACTTATGGAATTAGAAATCCGTGAAGAATATTATGATCATGCCATCCAACCTCCTTTATGACCTCCGCCAACCTCATCTATTGTATCCGCTGCTCTAGATGTCAACTTCTTTGACATCTACAGTAAGCTCTCCGTGGATTGTCACCCTGTCGTGGTGGAGAAGCTTGTGTTGGTCCTGAGATCCTGAGAGCGATGCCTTCTGGAGCTAAACTCCTGGTAGGGTCACCCATGGCGGTAAGGTCGAGGGGGAGGTCCCTGACAAAGAGCGATCCAACTAAGACCTCAACGGTGGAACAGGCGGAGGGAGGATGGCGGCTGACTTTAGTGGAGCGTCACAATGGCTGGGAAGGCGGATGGATGAAGGCTGCAGCAGAAAAGGGTCCCCGGTCGTCTTGGACTTCACGCCACTGGATCCTGACCCAGATCTGTCAAGGACCGTGTGGTGGCTGTCTGTGCACCAGTCTCCCCACGTCAAACAAAGTCACGCACAGGCGTCCCACCCTATGGAGAGGACAGTCACACTCGCTTCCAGTGACCGCCGATGGTGATGATGATTGTAGGCTTATGGAGTTAGAAATCCGTGAAGAATATTATTACCGTGTCGAATTGATTAAATCACTCATTGTAACAGGAGATTAACGATGTACAGAAACTCATCAGTGTCTTTAAGAGGAATAGTATATCCAGCTGTTGTGCATAGTTAGGGGTGAGGACGATGGAACGGATCTGTGACAAACAGGCCTCCGTGATCTCAATGATAAAATACATTTTATTGTAGAATAAGAATGATGTGTAGAAAGGAACTGCAGATGCTGGTGTACACTGAAGATAGACACAAAAAGCTGGAGTAACTCAGCGGGTCAGGCAGCATCTCTGGACGATCGTATCAAAGGATTTTCTCCTAACAGCTGATTTCCCTCTTGCCTCTTTCATTTAGTTTAGATTAGTTTAGAGACACAGCGTGGAAACAGGCCCTTCGTCCCACCGAGTCCGCGCCGCCCAGCGATCCCCGCACACTTACACGACACTACACACACTAAGACACGGCGGCACGGTGGCGCAGCGGTAGAGTTGCCGCCTTACAGCGAATGCAGCGCCGGAGACTCAGGTTTGATCCTGACTACGGGGGCCGTCTGTACGGAGTTTGTACGTTCTCCCCGTGACCTGCGTGGGTTTTCTCCGAGATCTTCGGTTTCCTCCCACACTCCAAAGACGTACAGGTTTGTAGGATAATTGGCTGGGCAAATGTAAAAATTGTCCCTAGTGTGTAGGATAGTGTTAATGTGCGGGGATCGCTGGGCGGCGTGGACCCGGTGGGCCGAAGGGCCTGTTTCCGCACTGTATCTCTAAATCTAAAAAATCTAAAAGAACAATTTTACATTTTACACCAAGCCAATTAACCTACAAACCTGCACGTCTTTAGACTGTGGGAGGAAACCGAAGAAATTGGAGAAAACCCACGCAGGTCACGGGGAGAACGTACAAACTCCGTACAGACCGCACCCGTAGTCAGGATCGAACCCAGGGCTCTGGTGCTGTAAGGCAGCAACTCTACCGCCGCGCCACTGTGCCGCCCCCTATACCAACATGCCTCCATGATCATTTTGCTCTAAACACAGCCTGATCTCACGAGTCCATGACGTGCAGTACAGGATCCTAATGGAAGAAGTATCACATCAGGAAGCACTGGCTACAAGAATATAACTCACACCATTGTAGTGGAAACCAATGGACAAGTTTACAATAAATCTTTGAATGCGTGAGAGAGAGAAACATGTGGTAAATATCTGGTAGTTTATTGTGTAGAAAGAAACTGCAGATGCTGGTTTACATCGAAGATAGACACGCAATGATGGAGTAACTCAGCGGGACTGGCAGCATCTCTGGAGAGAAGGGATGGGTGACGTTTCAGGTCAAGAAGCTGCCTGTCATGCTGAGTTACTCCAGCTTTTTGTGTCCATCTTTTAGATTTAGATTTAGAGATACAGCGCGGAAACAGGCCCTTCGGCCCACCGGGTCCGCGCCGCCCAGCGATCCCCGCACATTAACACTATCCTACACACACTAGGGACAATTTTTACATTTAATTAACCCAGCCAACTAACCTACATACCTGTACGTCTTTGGAGTGTGGGAGGAAACCGAAGATCTCGGAGAAAACCCACGCAGATCATGGGGAGAACGTACAAACTCCGTACAGATGGCGCCTGTAGTCCGGATCGAACCCGAGTGTCCGGCGCTGCATTCGCTGTAAGGCAGCAACTTTACCGCTGCGCCACCGTGCCGCCAATGTTCATACCACTGGTTGTAAGCTGCCCAAGCGAAATATGAGATGTTGTTCCTCCAATTAGCCTCACTCTGACAATGGTGGAGGCCCTGCATAGAAAGGTCAGTGTGGGAATGGGAAGGAGAATTAAAGTGTCCAGCAACCGGGAGATCAGGTAGGTTCAGGCGGGCTGAGCAAAGGTGTTCAGCGAAACGTTCGCCCAGTCTGCGTTTGGTCTCGCCGATGTACAAGAGTCCACATCTTGAACAACGGATACAGTAGATGAGATTGGAGGAGGTGCAAGTGAACCTCTGCCCAACCTGAAAGGACTGTTGGGGTCCCTGGACAGAGTCGAGGGAGGGTAGGGGTATAGGGACAGGTGTTGCATCTTCTGCAGTTGGCGGGGAAGGTGGGTGGGAAGTATATTGGGGAGGGGGTAGTTTGGGTGGGAAGGGACGAGTGGACCAGGGACAAATGGGTGACATTTCGTGTCCAGACCCTTCTTCAGACCCTTCTCGACCGGAAACGTCACCCATTCCTTCTACCCAGAGATGCTGCCTAACCCGCTGAGTTACTCCAGGTTTTTCAGTCTATCTCATGGTTTATTGATCATTCTGGAATATCACCCAATATATAACAATATATAACAATCTGAAGAAGGGTCTCGACCCGAAACGTCACCCATTCCTTCTCTCCCGAGATGCTGCCTGACCTGCTGAGTTACTCCAGCATTTTGTGAATAAATCGATATAACAATCTGGATTGATTAAACTGCAACATTACATTGCAGATTGACTCATTTAGCAAGAACAGAGTGGATTAAGTCTCATTCATCATAGCCATTCCAACAGTGCATCCACCTTGCATATCAAACAATCTACTGAATGTACTTATTAATTACGTTTTCGGAAGAAATCACACTTCAAAGAACATTTCTAAGCTGTACTGACGTATCTAAGTTCGGTTACATATTATGTCACAGATCTTTGTCAGAATTCCTGCATCAATCACGCCGGCAGTCTACACTGCTGTGAATTACTGGGTTAGAGGCACCTTGTTTACATTACATTACTACTCCATCACTCCACATCAATGGAGAAATCACCTTTCACTCGGAGAGTGTAAGAAAATAACTGCAGATGCTGGTACAAATCGAAGGTATTTATTTCACAAAATGCTGGAGTAACTCAGCAGGTCAGGCAGCATCTCGGGAGAGAAGGAATGGGTGACGTTTCGGGTCGAGACCCTTCTTCAGACTGAAGAAGGGTCTCGACCCGAAACGTCACCCATTCCTTCTCTCCCGAGATGCTGCCTGACCTGCTGAGTTACTCCAGCATTTTGTGAATAAACTTCTTCAGGCTGATGTCAGGGGGGGCGGGACAAAGGAAGGATATAGGTGGAGACAGGAAGATAGAGGGAGAACTGGGAAGGGGGAGGGGAAGAGAGGGACAGAGGAACTATCTAAAGTTGGAGAAGTCAATGGAGTAGCTCTGGCAATGAATTTGAACCTTGTTTAGTTTTATTTTAGTTCAGAGACACAGTGCAGGAAACTGGCCCTTCGGCCCACCGAGTCCGCACCGACCAGCGATCCCCGCACATTAACTCCGTCACGCTATAAGGCAGGCCCGGGTTACTGATTGTGGATGATCACAATGAATGGCGGTGCTGGCTCGAAGGGCCGAATGGCCTCCTCTCTCAACCATTTTCTCTGTTTCTTTTTTAAAAAATGTTTATTTTTTTAGTTTAATTATTTACAGTGCATACAACAACAACAGTAAACCCATCCCTCCCCTCCCTACATAAATCATGAAAACAAATAAATAAATTTTTTTTTTTAAAAACAGACCTACAATGTGACAAAAAAGACATAAACACACTCCCTGGTCCACTCGTCCCTTCCTACCCAAACCACCCCATCCCCGGGCACTTTCCCCTGCAACCGCACGAGATGCAACACCTGTCCCTTTACCTCCCCCCTCAACTCCATCCAAGGACCCAAACAGTCTTTCCAGGTGAGACAGAGGTTTACCTGCACCTCCTCCAACCTCATCTATTGCATCCGCTGCTCTAGATGTCAACTTCTTTACATCGGCTAAACCAAGCACAGGCTCGGCGATCGTTTCACTCAACACCTTCGCTCAGTCCGCATTAACCATACTGATCTCCCGGTGGCTGAGCATTTCAACTCCCCCTCCCACTCCCAGTCTGACCTTTCTGTCATGGGCCTCCTCCAGTGCCACAGTGAGGCCCAACGGAAATTGGAGGAACAGCACCTCATATTTCGTGAACATCGACTTCTCCAACTTTAGATAGTTCCTCTGTCCCTCTCTTCCCCTCCCCCTTCCCAGATCTCCCACTGCCTTCCTGTCTCCACCTATATCCTTCCTTTGTCCCGCCCCCCCTGACATCAGTCTGAAGAAGGGTCTCGACCCGAAACATCACCCATTCCTTCTCTCCCGAGATGCTGCCTGACCTGCTGAGTTACTCCAGCATTTTGTGAATAAATACCTTCGATTTGTACCAGCATCTGCAGTTATTTTCTTACAATACATGAGGCAAGGTAATTTTCACAAGTCAAATATTTCAGTATTTTCACTGCTGGATTCACTGAAGGTACAAAAGCTTGTGGCATTGAGGGGATAGTTTTACTTGTCCTTAATATGCTGCAGCACTGGGTTCCATATGTTGAAGAACTTCTGAGAGTTGCCAGACAATTCATATCTCAGCCTCTCTACATGTAAGATGCCTATTAATTCTCTTAACCAAGTCTCAAACTGAGGAGCAGAGTCTGATTTCCATAGTTTCAAAATACATCTGTGGCAATTACCATACCATAAAACAAGATTGTGCGGGCATTATGATCTAGCTTCTCGAGCGTTGTGGAATACCCGAATAAGGCAGTTTCAGGGTCTGGAGTTAAAGTGACGTTTAAAACAGTAGAGTACCATTGAAATAAAAGACACCAAAAGTTGTGAAGTTATGGACAAGTCCAAAAGTGGTGAGCGAGTGTACCCTCAGCGGTCTTGCATCTATTACACAAAGGTGAGAGATCAGGAAAGATTTTATGCAGCTTAAGTGTAATCTGTGTATAACCTTGAATTGAATCAGTTGTAGCCTAGAATCAATAGAACAGGATTTTATACTTTTCAGTACTACCTTCCAGACATCGTCATCAATTTCAATGTTAAGGTGAAATAAATACAGAATGTCCCTATTTTTATCCCCAAATCCTCCTTTAAGTTAATCGACTCTATCATTATGCCATTTATTTGGGGATATAAAGCACACAGGATCTCAAAAGCCTATCTGCAAAAAATGAGGGAACATGGGGGACAGGGGTTACCATGCTTTTTATATTACAATTGGGTCTTGGGGTTTTTAGATATTTTAATGCCCAGATATTTTATACTGCCCGGATTTGTTTTAAACTGCATGTTGGCTGAGAATACAGGGTCTAATTCTGCTGTTAACGATATAGGTTCACTCTCTGTGCCAGTTTATAGTGTAACCTGAGACGTCGCCAAAGGAATTAATAAGCTGGAATAGGTAAGGGACAGAATGTTCAGGGTCAGATACAAAGATGGCAATATCATCCGCATAAAGCGAAATCTTATGTTCCACCCCACCCAGTATTATCGGTTTTATAAGCGCATGCCCTCTTATGCTGATTGCCAGGGGCCCATTGGCTAACGCAAAGAGGAGCGGTGTTTTCTCTGCTTCTATCCAACACACACGACTGACAATTTACATTTACCAAGCCAATGAACCTACAAGCCTCTACGTCTTTAGCTAAATCTAACTCTCTTTTGAAGCCAAGTCACTGGATGGATTTAAGAGAGAGTTAGATAGAGCTCTAGGGGCTAGCGGAATCAAGGGATATGGGGAGAAGGCACAGCGCGGAAACAGGCCCTTCGGCCCACCGGGTCCGCGCCGACCAGCGATCCCCGCACATTAACACCATCCTACACACACAAGGGACAATATTTACATTTACCGAGCCAATTAACGTACAAACCTGCACGTCTTTGGGGTGTGGGAGGAAACCGAAGATCTCGGAGAAAACCCACACAGGTCACGGGGAGAACGTACAAACTCCGCACAGACGGCACCCGTAGTCGGGATGGAACCCGGGTCTCCGGCGCTGCATTCGCTGTAAGGCAGCAACTCTACCACTGCGCCACCGTGACCGACCATAGGCGTGGGTCTCTGACGATGCTGGCTAAATCGAACAGAACCGAACGAAAGATGCAATTATCACAACAAATCACAACCTCATTAATAAACGTGTAAAAGAGAATGCGTACAACATTTCAGTGTGAATGTTATAAAAACATTCTCGTTTCAAACAGGTCAATAAATTGTTTGAAAAGAAATTGTGATTGAATCAGTAGTCATCCTGATTTTTAAACAACTCCTTTGTAAAAGCCAATATTTTAATGGGATCTGATTAATGACCGAAATGAGAATGAGTAAGATGGAGGTCAGATCGAATAGTGCGATAACTACTTGGGTAAAGGATATTACAGCAGTTATAGGTCTCGTTGCCAACTGTCCTGTATTAGCCGGGACATCCCGTATTTTGGGCTAAATTGGTTTGTCCCGTATTAGTAGGGTTGCCAACTTCCTCACTCCCAAAGAAGGGACAAAGGGTGACGTCACCGCCCAGCGTCCACCATTGGTGGAGCGGGAGCACGTGGCCGCTGGCTGGGTGAGGTCACGTGGGGCGCGGGCCGGTGATGTCACCTTTTGTCCCGTATTTGGGAGTGAGGAAGTTGGCACCCCTAGTTATAGAGTCAGAGAGCCAGACAGTAAGGACAGTAAGGAAACAGGGCCTTCAGCCCAACCACTAAACTAAACTAAATCTGAAGAAGGGTCTCGACCCGAAATGGGCAAGCTAGATGCAGGAAAAATTGTTTCCAATGTTGGGGGAGTCCAGAACCAGGGGCCACAGTCTAAAAATAAAGGGGAGGCCATTCAAAACTGAGGTGAGAAGAAACTTTTTCACCCAGAGAGTTGTGAATTTGTGGAATTCTCTGCCACAGAGGGCAGTGGAGACCAATTCACTGGATTAATTTAAAAGAGAGTTAGATAGAGCTCTAGGGGCTAGCGGAATCAAAGGATATGGGGAGAAGGCAGGCACGGGTTACTGATTGTGGATGATCAGCCATGATCACAATGAATGGCGGTGCTGGCTCGAAGGGCCAAATGGCCTTCTGCGGCACCTTTTTTCTATGTTTCTATGCCGCCTGTCCCGCTGCGATACTCCACTATTTTGTGTCTTCTCTCTAAATCTTTCCTTTCCATGAACCTGTCCAAGTGGCTTTTAAATGTTGTTATAGTGCCTGCCTCAACTACCTCCTCTGGCAGATTGTTCCTTACATCCACCACTCTCTGTGTGAAAATGTTTGCCCCTCAGGTTCATTTTAAATCTTCTCCTCTCACCTTCAATGTCCTCTGGATCGTGATTCAGCCTGTTCCAGGTGTGGACTCCTGTATATCGGCGAGACCAAGCGCAGGCTCGGCGACCGTTTCGCTGAACACCTCCGCTCAGTCCGCCTAAACCTACCTGATCTCCCGGTGGCTCAGCACCTTAACTCCCCCTCCCATTCCCTTTCTGTCCTGGGTCTCCTCCATTGTCAGAGTGAGGCCCAGCGCAAATTGGAGGAACAGCACCTCATATTTCGCTTGGGCAGCTTGCACCCCAGCGGTATGAACACTGACTTCTCTAACTTCAAGTAACCCCTGCTTCCCCTCTCTCTCCATCCTCTCTCCATCCCTTCCCCTTCCCAGTTCTCCCACCTGTCTGACTGTGTTTGTTTACATTTTATCTCTGTTTGCTTTGTTGTCACCTTCTCCCAGCTAACAATGATCTTTTCTACATGTTCCTTGATCTCCATCCCCTTTGTCCTGTTTCCACATCTTTCACTTCCTTATCTCTGTATCTCCCTCTCCTCTCCCCTGACTCAGTCCGAAGAAGGGTCTCAACCCGAAACGTCACCCATTCCTTCTCTCCAGTGCTGCCTGTCCCGCTGTCCCATTTTGTGCATATCTGAAAGCCCCTTCTCCCTTTGGACTGCACGGTTATTGACACAGTAACTTGTAGGTGCTGATCAGGGATGAAAGTCTTCCATTATTTTGTATTGGGTGCAATTAGGATGGTTGAGTTGCCTGATAACAGCTGGGATGATAGCTATGCCCTCTAGTGCTGGACTCTTCCACGTTGGGCAAAAAGGTTCTGACTGTCTTCCTTATTTATGCCTCATAGTTTTATACACTTGTATTAAATCCCCCCTTCAATTTCCGACATTCCAGAGAAATCTTCCCTCTTACCACTCTTGTACCAAAGCATTTTCTCATTTCCCTGCTATCTCTCTGCATAGTCTGGTGTCAAATGTTGTGCTAAAGATTCTGCGATATGCCTTTGCCACGTTTGCTTGATCAAAGGGATCTGTAAATTCATACTATTGTCAATGTCTAATCCCACTACAATTGGAGAGCCATGCTGAACTACTATCTACCGTACTGGTGATCCTCGGACTAAGGATGAGAGGGGATCTAATCAAGGATGAGAGGGGATCTTATCGAAACGTATAAGATTATTAAAGGGTTGGACACATTAGAGGCAGGAAGCATGTTCCCAATGTTGGGGGAGTCCAGAACAAGGGGCCACAGTTTAAGAATAAGGGGTAGGCCATTTAGAACTGAGATGAGGAAAAACTTTTTCAGTCAGAGAGTTGTGAATCTGTGGAATTCTCTGCCTCATAAGGCAGTGGAGGTCAATTCTCTGAATGCATTCAAGAGAGAGCTAGATAGAGCTCTTAAGGATAGCGGAGTCAGGGGGTATGGGGAGAAGGCAGGAACGGGGTACTGATTGAGAATGATCAGCCATGATCACATTGAATGGTGGTGCTGGCTCGAAGGGCCGAATGGCCTACTCCTGCACCTATTGTCTATAGTCTAAACGTTATTCCTTTATCATGTATCTGTACAATGCAATTGTAATCATGTAGAGTCTTTCCGCTGACTGGTTAGCACGCAACAAAAGCTTTTCACTGTACCTCAGTGCATGTGACAATAAACTAAACTGAAACAACTGAGATCCACTCCTTTACCAAAGCTTTTTCTATTTTTGCCAAAGTTTTTGAGGTGTGCCTTTTGCCATGTACGCTTTTGATTAAAGGGATTAGTAAATTCATTCTGTGTAGGAAGGAACTGCAGATGCTGGTTTAAACATTGAAGCATACAGAATAATGAAAGGCTTGGATAGAGTGGATGTGGAGAGGATGTTTCCACTAGTGGGAGAGTCTAGGACTAGAGGTCACAGCCTCAGAATTAGACAATAGACAATAGACAATAGACAATAGGTGCAGGAGTAGGCCATTCAGCCCTTCGAGCCAGCACCGCCATTCAATGCGATCATGGCTGATCACTCTCAATCAGTACCCCGTTCCTGCCTTCTCCCCATACCCCCTCACTCCGCTATCCTTAAGAGCTCTATCCAGCTCTCTCTTGAAAGCATCCAACAAACTGGCCTCCACTGCCTTCTGAGGCAGAGAATTCCACACCTTCACCACTCTCTGACTGAAAAAGTTCTTCCTCATCTCCGTTCTAAAGGACGTTCTTTTAGGAAGGAGATGAGGAGAAGTTTCTTCAGTCAGAGGGTGGTGAATCTGTGGAATTCATTGCCACAGACGGCTGTGGAGGCCAAGCCAGTGGATATTTTTAAGGCAGAGATTGATAGATTCCCGATTAGTACAGGTGTCAGAGGTTATGGGGAGAAGGCAGGAGAATGGGGTTAGGAGGGAGAAATAGATCAGCCTTGATTGAATGGCGGATTAGACTTAATGGGCCGAATGGCCTAATTCTTCTCCTATCCCTCAAGACCTGATGACCTAAACCGGAGATAGGCACAAAATGCTGGAGTAACTCAACGGGACAGGCAGCATCTTTGGAGAGAAGGAATGGGTGACGTTTCGGATCAAGACCCTTCTTCAGACTGAAAATCGCAGGAGAAGGAAACGAGAGATGTAGACGATGATGGAGAGAGATATAGAACAAATGAAAGAAGGAAATGCAAAAAAGTAACGATGGTAAAGGGAACAGGCCGTTGTTAGCTGCTTGTAGGGTGAAAACGAGAAGCTGGCGGGAATAGTAAATTCATACTATTGTTAATGTTGTTGATTACTAGATCATCCCTGATGATCTGAATCATCGCAGGTTAATGATTCCCACATTGAATGTGTTGGGAAGGAACTGTAGATACTGGTTTAAACCGAAGACAGACGCAAAATACTGGAGTAACTCAGCGGGACAGGGAGCATCTCTGGGGAGAAGGAATGGGTGACGTTTTGGGTCGAGACCCTTCTTCAGGCTGAGAGTCAGGTGAGAGGGAGTCTAGAGATATGGAAGAGTAAGGTGTGAAAACGACAGATCAAAACAGCTGTTAAGCAAGAAATGGAGGAACAGCACCTCATATTTCGCTTGGGTACGAACATTGACCTCTCCAACCAGGTAGTCCCTGCTTTTCCTCTCTATCCCCTCCCCCTTCCCAGTTCTCCCACTAGTCTTCCTGTCTCCGACTACATTATATCTTTGTCCCGCCCCCTCCCCTGACATCAGTCTGAAGGAGAGTCTCGACCCGAAACGTCACCCATTCCTTCTCTCCACAGATGCTGCCTGACCCGCTGAGTTACTCCAGCACTCTGTGAAACGTCACCTATCCATGTTCTCCAAAGATGCTGCCTGACCCGCTGAGTTTTTTTTTTTTTTTTTCATATTTCATATTTCAGATACAGCGCGGAAACAGGCCTTTTCGGCCCACCAAGTCCGCGCCGCCCAGCGATCCCCGCACACTAACACTATCCTACACACACTAGGGACAATTTTTACATTTACCCAGTCAATTAACCTACATACCTGTACGTCTTTGGAGTGTGGGAGGAAACCGAAGATCTCGGAGAAAACCCACGCAGGTCACGGGGAGAACGTACAAACTCCTTACAGTACAGTGCCCGTAGTCAGGATCGAACCTGAGTCTCCGGCGCTGCATTCGCTGTAAAGCAGCAACTCTACCGCTGCGCTACCGTGCCACCCATACTCCAGCACTCTGTGAAACGTCACCTATCCATGTTCTCCAGAGATGCTGCCTGGCCCGCTGAGTTACTCCAGCACTCTGTGAAACGTCACCTATCCATGTTCTCCAGAGATGCTGCCTGACCCGCTGAGTTACTCCAGCACTCTGTGAAACGTCACCTATCCATGTTCTCCAGAGATGCTGCCTGACCCACGGAGTTACTCCAGCATTTTATGTCGAACTAGGAAATGTAGAATGGTTCATCGTTAGACGACACTCTTCAATCTTGACTGTCTTGTTTTGTACAAGAAGAAGAAGTCAGGGGAGAGGGAGACACGGAGATTGAGGAAGTGTAAGGTGTGAATCCGTGGCATAGGCGGATGGGGATGGAACGTGCCTGTCAGATTCAGGCAGCTCTGGGGCAGGTGATGTGAAGGGGGAGCTCAGCTTGCAACCTCTTCAAGATTACACTGCCACGTAGTCAATTGATCAGGCAGAAGTAGAGTGTGTCAGGTTGAAGCTGCTCTGAGCCACAGTGCACCGTTTAATCTTGTGTAGAGGCAGCACAGACCCACAGCCTCCTGTCGTGTGCAAGTGGATAATTGCCAAGTGTTGTTGTACCTCAGTAGCAAATACAAAGCGTTCACCTGCAATCATTCACAGGATGTTCTGTGATTTTAATCTGCAATCAACAATGCGTAATGTGGCACTTTAAAAATAAACCAGCATTTCTTTTTTTTTTTTTTTTACAGATTGCTAATTAAAATGAAAATGATTGCAGAGCAAAGCACCACGATGAGCAGTGCACATTGCAAAGGCATTCCATAAGAAATGACATTCACTTCATTCCAATTACAGTAAAATCTCATTAATTCAAACTGCACTTAGATAGGAACTTCAATTTATCAAAAGAACCGTCTCGCGACCGCGATGAATTCACTTCCTCGCCCAAGTGGTCACGGTCATTGTGATCAGCCACGATCGCAACGAGTGGCGGCGCTGGCTCGAAGGGCCAAATGGCCTCCTCCTGCACTGCACCTATTTTCTATGTTTCTATGCGCATAGGCCATTACTGGGAGTGGATCTGCGTAAAATAGTTGGTCAACCTCCAAACTATTGGTGGCTTCTTGACACGGGACTTAAGGGCGGCGCAGTGGCGCAGCGGTAGAGTTTACTGCCTTACGGCGCAAGAGACCCGGGTTCGATCCTGACTACGGGTGCCGTCTGTACGGAGTTCGTACGTTCTCCCCGTGCGGCCACTTGGATTTCTTCCGGGTGCCCCGGTTTCCTCCCACACTCCAAAGACGTGCAAGTTTGCGGGTTAATCAGCTTCAGTAAAATTGTACATTGTCCCCAGTGTGTGTGGGATAGTGCTAGTGCATGGTGGATTGCTGGTGGATTGCTGGCATGGACTCAGCTGGCTGAAGGGCCTGTTTCCATGCTGTATCTGTCTCGAAAGCAAACCTAAAGTCTGGCCTTTCGTCCGGTTTAATCCAGTAGCCAAACACTTCAACTCCCCCTCCCACCCAGTACTGACCTTTCTGTCCTGGGCCTCCTCCGCTGTCAGAGTGAGGCCCAGCGCAAATTGGAGGAACAGCACCTGATATTGGGCAGCTTACAACCCAGTGTATGATTATTGACTTCTCTAAGAAGGGTCTCGACCCAAAACGTCACCCATTCCTTCTCTCCTGAGACGCTGCCTGACCCGCTGAGTTACTCCAGCTTTTTGTGATACCTTCCCTAACATCAAGTAACCCTTGCTTTCCCTCTCTCTCCATCCCTCCCCCATCCTAGTTCTCCGTCCAGGCTGACTGCCCTCTTGATCACATTTTACATCGTAAAGGTCAGAAAGGTCAGGTTCTGCTGCAGTTGTACAGGGCATTGGTGAGACCACACCTGGAGTATTGCGTACAGTTTTGGTCTCCTAATCTGAGGAAAGACATTCTTGCCATAGAGGGAGTACAGAGAAGGTTCACCAGATTGATTCCTGGGATGGCAGGACTTTCATATGAAGAAAGACTGGATAGACTCAGCTTGTACTCGCTGGAATTTAGAAGATTGAGGGGGGATCTTATAGAAACTTACAAAATTCTTAAGGGGTTGGACAGGCTAGATGCAGGAACATTGTTCCCGATGTTGGGGAAGTCCAGAACAAGGGGTCACAGTTTAAGGATAAGGGGGAAGTCTTTTAGGACCGAGATGAGAACGTTTTTTTTCACACAGAGAGTGGTGAATCTGTGGAATTCTCTGCCACCAGAAGGTAGTTGAGGCCAGTTCATTGGCTATATTTAAAAGGGAGTTAGATATGGCTAAAGGGGTCAGGGGCTATGGAGAGAAGGCAGGTACAGGATACTGAGTTGGATGATCAGCCATGATCATATTGAATGGCGGTGCAGGCTCAAAGGGCCGAATGGCCTACTCCTGCACCTGTTTGCTATGTTTCCATGCCTCGTTGTCACCTTCCCCTAGCTAACAATGATCTATTCTACATTTTCCTTAACTTCGTCCCCTCTGATCTCTCATTTTCACACCTCACCCTTCCATATCTCTCACTCCCCCCCCCCCCCCCCCCCCCCCCTGACTCTCTGTCTGAAGGAGGGTCTCGGCCCGAAACGTCACCCATGACTTCGTTCCAGAGATGTTGCCTGACCCGCTGAGTTACTCCAGCATTTTTGTGTCTATCTTCTGCAGTTCATTCCCTACACATTAAAGGAGGGATTGTAGTGATATCTCTGCGATTCTAAAAAAAAGACAGCAGCACAAAGCTAGAAACGTAGACAATAGGTGCAGGAGTAGGCCATTCGGCCCTTTGAGCCAGCACCGCCATTCAATATGATCATGGCTGATCAACCAAAGTATGCACCCCTTTCCTGCTTTCTCCCCATATCCCTTGATTCCGTTAGCCCCAAGAGCTAAATTTAACTCTTTTTTAAAAAACATCCAGTGAATTGGCCTCCAATCCCTTCTGTGGCAGAGAATTCCACAGATTCACAACTCTCTGGCTGAGAAAGTTTATCCTCATCTCAGTCCTAAATGGCCTACCTCTTATTCTTAAACTGTGGCCCCTGGTTCTGGACTCCCCCAACATGGGGAACATGTTTCCTGCCTCTAGCGTGTCCAATCCCATAAGAATTCTATATGTTACTATATGATCCCCTCGTATCCTTCTTAATTCCAGTGAATGCAAGCCCAGCCGACCCATTCTTTCATCATATGTCAGTCCCACCAGCCCGGGAATTAACCTGGTGAACCTACGCTGCGCTCCCTCAATGGCAAGAATGTCCTTCCTCAAATTAGGATACCAAAACTGCACACAATACTCCAGGAAGGGTCTCACCAGGGCCCTGTACAACTGCAGTAGGACCTCTTTGCTTCTTTACACAACTCCTCTCTTTATGAGGAGTTTATGGGAGGCACGGTGGCGCAGCGGTAGAGTTGCTGCCTTACAGCGAATGCAGCGCCTGAGACTCAGGTTCGATCCTGACTACGGGCGCCGTCTGTACGGAGTTTGTACGTTCTCCCCGTGACCTGCGTGGGGTTTCGCCGAGATCTTCGGTTTCCTCCCACACTCCAAAGACGTGCAGGTATGCAGGTTAACTGACTGGGTAAAATGTAAAAAAATTGTCCCTAGTGTGTGTAGGATAGTGTTAGTGTGCGGGGATCGCTGGGCGGCGCGGACTCGGTGGGCCGAAGGGCCTGTTTCCGCGCTGTATCTCTAAATCTAAATCTAAATCTAAATCTGAAGGCCAACATGCCATTGGTTTTCTTCACTGCCCGTTGTACCTGCATGTGACTGATGTACTAGGACACCCGGGCCTCGTTGTACTTTTCCTAACCTGACACCATTCAGATAATAATCTGCCTTCCCGTTCTTGCCTCCAAAGTGGATAACCTCACACTTACCAACGTTATACAGCATCAGCCATGCATCCGCCCACTCACCCAACCTGCCCTGTACAACTGTAGCGAGACCTCCTTGCTCCTATACTCACGTTGTTGAGCAAAGAAAGAGATGGGCGTTGAAGCAACTGATGACAAATCTGTAGCGCAATAAAGGACCTGTCACACTTAGGCGATTTTAAGGCGACTGCCGGTGACTAGGCTGTTGCCGAACGTTTGCCGGGGTGTCGCGGGCATGATCGCGAGGAGTCCTCAATGAATCGTAGCGGATCTCGGCGCATCGCGGAAAAAAATTCCAGATAGAAATTTCTCGGCGACAGCTGGCTTGTCGCCAGGTATCGTAGCTTATTGCGGGCGCTGTCGCATGCTGTCCCCAGGTTTGCTAGGTTGTCGCAGATGCATTTAGAAGCACGTAATATTAAATTAAGAAAAGGCATTTGAAGATACCAGTAGATAGTTTTGTTTAACCGATTTATTTACCGTCAGGACATTTGACAGGTAGATTGGAGGCGACAGTTTGACGGTCAGGTAAGCGTGGGAATTTCGCGATGTTTCCGAAGACGGTGTAATCTCTTAGCCAGGTGCTAGTTTCACAAAACAAGTAACTTGTATCGACCTGACTCAGCGTTGTCGTGGTCGTTGTCGTAGGGTAAAAGAAAATGTTGGCGATCTGCTACGACTTTGACAGTCGCCAGCAGTTGCCTTAAAAATCGGGTAACTGGGACAGGCCCTTAAGACTGTGACGGTCCAAAAGATGCTCTTACTACCACCTGGCAACAATAAAGAGACACTGATTAATTGAAGAAAGAAGATACTTGAATAGAAATGTGGAGGAAATTAAAAAGCGCACTTCAATTTTCCTCTGCTAACCTCTACTAATTGTGTTGCAGAATCTCGGCACTGCGCCCTGTGGGACTGAAAGAACATCAGCACAATATTGGATCTACACCTTGTAAAAAGGCAATTATCCAGGCAGCGAACTGTAGGTAAATGACCTATGGGGAGCGTAAATATCACTCATTTGTTGATTGGGGTCCAGCATAAATGCCACAGGCTCGAAATCCGATTTAATTTTCTAAGAGGGGAGCTTAATCAATTGTCACTGGGATTGTGGCAACGTTAGAAAAAGTGTAAATATTTAAATAGGTGATCAAAACTGCACAAATGCACCCGGATTATCATAACACACTCAGGGGTATCTGTCTTGCTGTGCTTTTCCTTAGGTTAAGGAATTTGCCCTGCATAAAATCTCTTTATAATTTTTAAGTTCGATTACAGCACGTTCAGGGAGCTGGCATTTTGAAATGATTTTAATTGAAATTTTGTAATCTATTTAGCTTGAGAGTCTGCTCAAAGAGTTAATTAAATTGGGCCCGAGCCCAGGCAGACCAAAATTAAACTTGAGCTGTTTCTCATTTTGTGTACGCATCGCACTTTCTCCGGGATTAATGAGCACATGTGCGCTCCCTTTCAAACAGGTTCAGGCCTCTTTGTTGTACAAAGCAAGTTTCGATCTCTATTTCAGCCAGTTGTTGAACAATCCAAGCTTACAAATACAGTTAATGACCCTAGCATGCAGCTGATCAGCAAAATACCACTGGCTGTCCAAAATCAAACGACTCGGTTGATCAAGCGATCTAGATCAGTTTAGTTTCAGTTGAGAGACACAGAGCGGAAACAGGCCCTTCGGCCCAACGAGTCCACGCCGACCAGCAATCCCCACAAATTAACACTATCCTACACACGCCAGCGACTATTTTACAATTTTACCAAAGCCAATTAACGTACAAACCTGTACATCTTTGGAGTGTGTGTGGGGGGGGGGGGGTGGGGGGGGGGAGGGGGTGGAAACCGGAGCACCTGGAGAAAACCCCCACGATCGCAGGGGAGAACACCCGTTCTAAGTTATCCCCCTTTCTCATCCACTCCCTTACACACGAGGGGTTATTCACAGAGGGCCAATCACCCTACAAACCCGCACATCTCTGGAAAATGGAAGGAAACCGGAGCCACCCAGAGGAAACCCACGCGGTCACAGGGAGAAGGTGCACACTTCACCCGGACGGCAGCCGAGGACAGGATCGAACCCGGCTCTCTGGCGCTCCAAGGCAGCAGCTCTACCGCTGCGCCACTCTGATCTCATTCAAAGATTTTGAGTGTTGTGGAGAAACTGAGGGTATCAGGAGGCAGTTATTCAGAAATGCATCGTGATGCGGTAAGTCCATGCAGGCTGAGGTGAGCACATGACCAAAAGACATTTTATATACATGAAAGATGCAGAAAATGAAGATATATTTACCCACACTTTCGGTTTTGGTTTATTATAATAACAATTATTATTATTATTATTATTATTATTATTATTATTATTATTATTATTATTATTATTATTATTATTATTATTATTATTATTATTATTATTATTATTATTATTATTATTATTATTATTATTAATTATTAATTATTATTAATTATTAATTATTATTAATTATTAATTATTAATTATTATTATTTATAATTACTATTATTTATAATTATTATTGTAATATTATAACTATTATAATTATTGTAGTTATTATTTATTATTAGTATTATTAGTATTATTATTATCATTATTATCATTATTATTATTATTTATTATTATTATTATTTTTTTTCAGTTAAGGTGTCTATCTTAGCTTTATTATTGTTACGTGTACTGAGGTACAGTGAAAAGCTTTGTTTCACAAGCTATGCAATCAGATCAGATGATACTATTATCAAAGTCAAGTACAACAGGTGGAGCAAAGGGGAAGATACCGAGTGCAGAATATAGTTCTCAGCATTGTAGTGCACCAGCTCCAGAGACAAAGTCCAATATCCGCAATGGGGTAGAGGTGAATCGGTCAGCACCCTAGCTTGTGAATTTAAAAGAGAGTTAGATAGAGCTCCAGGGGCTAGTGGAATCAAGGGATATGGGGAGAAGGCAGGCACGGGTTACTGATTGTGGATGATTAGCCATGATCACAATGAATGGCGGAGTTGGCTCCAAGGGCCAAATAGCCTCCTCCTGCACCTATTTTCTATGTTTCTATGTTTCTCTGTTTTGGAAGGACCGTTCAGAAGCCTGATAACAGAGGGGAAAAAGCTGTTTAGTTTTGGTTTAGTTTAGTTTAGTTTAGATACAGCACGGAAACAGGCCCTTCAGCCCACCGAGTCCGAGCCCTTCCGCACATTAACACTATCCTACACACACTGGGGACAATTTCATAATTAACCTACAAACCTGTACGTCTTTAGAGTGTGGAGGACACCAAAGATCTCGGAGAAAACCCACGCAGGTCACGGGGAGAACGTACAAACTCCGTACAGACAGCACCCGTAGTCGGGATTGAACCCGGGTCTCTGGCGCTGTAAGGCAGCGACTCTACCGCTGCACCACCATGCCACCTAACCGCCTATTCCTGAGTCTGGTGGTGTGCGCTTTCAAGCTTCTGTGCAGTAGTTACTATCCAATCCACAATCGGACCATGCCTTCCAAATTTCGCAAACTGAAGAACAAGTCCTCTCATCCCCCTCTCCCCCACCACGCCCTGGCGGCTATTATCATCCAGTTGAACATAGTGTGAAACCATCAGAAGAGAACTCTTCTGAAAGTGCTTCTGACAGAGGAAAAGCAAACTGAGGTCCACCAACACTTACGAAGCGAAAACTATATTTTGCTTCACAGTGGTAAGATGGCAGTGAAAGAACACGCAAACCAATTCCTTGCCCCACATGGGCGGCACGGTGGCGCAGCGGCAGAGTTGCTGCCTTACAGCACTTACAGCGCCAGAGACACGGGTTCGATCCCGACTACGGGTGCTGTCTGTACAGAGTTTGTACGTCCTCCCACTGACCTGCGTGGGTTTTCTGCGTGATCTGTTTCCTCCCACTCTCCAAAGACGTTCAGGTTTCTTGGTTAATTGGCTTGGTATAAAAATGTAGAAATTGTCCCCAGTGTGTGTAGGATGGTGTTAATGTGCGGGGATCGCTGGGCGGTGTGGACTCGGTGGGCCGAAGGGCCCTATTTCCGGGCTGTATCATTAAAGTGTAAAACTCTCTCCAAAGATATCCCAACACTTATACACAATGCCTCAGCCTATGATGGCAAGAATACCAAATACCGTCTTCACCACCCTGTGCACCATGTCACCACTTTCACGAAGCTATGGAATTGCACCCAAGATTTGTTTGAACATCAACGCTCATAAGGTCACAAGGTCCTAAGGAATAGGAGTCGAATTAGGCCATGCGTTCAGTCAGAGAGTTGTGAATCTGTGGAATTCTCTGCCTCAGAAGGCAGTGGAGGCCAATTCTCTGAATGCATTCAAGAGAGAGCTAGATAGAGCTCTTAAGGATAGCGGAGTCAGGGGGTATGGGGAGAAGGCAGGAACGGGGTACTGATTGAGAATGATCAGCCATGATCACATTGAATGGCGGTGCTGGCTCGAAGGGCCAAATGGCCTCCTCCTGCGCCTATTGTCTATTGTCTATTGCCACGCGGCCCATCAGGTCTACTCTGCCATTCAATCATGGTTGATCTCTCTCTCCCTCCCAACCCCATTCTCCTGCCTTCTCCCATCACCTCTGACACCCGTACTAATCATGAATCTATCTATCTCTGCCGTAAAAATACCCACTGACTTGGCCTCCACAGCCTTCAGCGGCAAAGAATTCCACAGATTCACCACCCTCTGACTGAAGAAATTTCTCCTCATTTCCTTCCTAAAAGAACATCCTTTAATTCTGAGGCTGTGACCTCTGGTCCTAGACTCTCCCACTAGTGGAAACATCCTCTCCACATCCACTCTATCCAAGCCTTTCACTATTCTGTTTGTTTCAATGAGGTCCCCCCTCATTCTCCTAAACTCCAGTGAGTACAGGCCCAGTGCCGACAAACGCTCATCTTATGTTAACCTTCTCATTCCTGGGGTCATTCTTGTAATATAGTTCTCAGCATTGTAGCGCATCAGTTCCACAGACAAAGTCCAAAGCCCACAATGGGGTAGAGGTGAATCGGACAGCACCCTAGCTTATGGAAGGGCCGTTCAGAAGCCTGATAACAGAGGGGAAGAAGCTGTCCCTGAGTCTGGTGGTGCGCGCTTTCAAGCTTCTGCACCTTCTGCCGGAGGGGAGTGGGGAGAAGAAGGAATGGCCGGGCTGGGACAAGTCTTTGAGTATGTTGTCTGCTTTTATTCAGTTTCAAAACTGCAGGGAGAAATAAGAGTCAGGGCAGAGAATTGCAGCCTGAACACTAAAATGAACAAAATCTATAATTAAATCAGTAAAAGTATATTTGGTTGATGAATGCCATCACACCTTAGCAATGCAAACAAGGGCTGAACATAAAGGCCTTTTCACTAATTGACAGCCTGTAATTATTTAAACAGTTGTTGCGCCCATAATAGATTCAACATTTTAAAAACGTCTACCTTGACCGCACTGACATTAAACTACATTTTAATGCTTTTATATCTTGCTAACACCATTAACCTCTTCGCTGCTCTTTCCCACATTTAGTTTAGAGATACAGCGCGGAAACAGGCCCTTCGGCCCACCGGGTCCGCGCCGACCAGCGATCCCCGCACACTAACACTATCCTGCACACACACTAAGGACAATGTATATTTTTATACAAAGCCAATTAACCTACAAACCCGCACGTCTTTGGAGCGTGGGAGGAAACCGAAGATCTCGGAGAAAACCCACGCAGGTCACGGGGAGAACGTACAAACTCCGTACAGACAGCACCCGTAGTCGGGATTGAACCCGGGTCTCTGGCGCTGTGAGGCAGCAACTCTACCGCTGCGCCACCGTGACCGCCTTTGGTGTTGGGTTCAGGGTTATTAGTGCCACCTGTACCGAGGTACAGTGAAAAGCTTTGTTTTGCAAGCTATTATACAGATCCGATAATACTGTATATCAATACAATCGAGTCAAACTCAAGTAGAATAGGTAGAGCAAAGGGGAAGATACAGAGTGCAGAATATAGTTCTCAGCATTGTAGCGCATCAGTTCCAGAGACAAAGTCCAATGTCAGCAATGGGGTAGAGGTGAATCGGACAGTACCCTAGCTTACGGAAGGGCCGTTCAGAAGCCTGATAACAGAGGGGAAGAAGCTGTCCCTGAGTCTGGTGGTGCGCACTTTCAAGCTTCTGCACCTTCTGCCTGACGGGAGCGGGGAGAAGGAGGACTGATTGAGATGGGTTAGGTCTATCTTATGATTATCATCAATCCAAAAGCATTGGTTGTGCTGCCAAAAGATCCCCGCTCAGATTCCCTTTGTAGATTACTGCACCTCCCTTGCCTCCTTCGAGAAGTTTTAAGCTACTTAGGAGCGGCACGGTGGCGCAAGGGGCGGTCACGGTGGCGCAGCGGTAGAGTTGCTGCCTCACAGCGCCAGAGACCCGGGTTCCATCCCGACTACGGGCGCGGTCTGTACGGAGTTTGTACGTTCTCCCCGTGACCTGCGTGGGTTTTCTCCGAGATCTTCGGTTTCCTCCCACGCTCCAAAGACGTGCAGGTTTGTAGGTTAATCGACTTGGTTTAAATGTAAATTGTCCCTAGTGCGTGTAGGATAGTGTTAACGTGCGGGGATCGCTGGTCGGCGCGGATTCGGTGGGCCGATGGGCCTGTTTCCGCGCTGAATCTCTAAAACTAAAAAACTAAAAACTTTACTTAGTATATTCACACTAACATGGGTTTTCTACAGGTGCTCCAGTTGCCACCCATGCTCTAAAGGCGTGCAGGATGCTAGATTAATGGACTGCAGTAAAAGTGTACACTGTGCTGAGTGTGTGTAGGGTATATTGCTGGAGTACTGGGTGATTGTTGGTCGGTGCGGACTCGGTGGGTTGAAGAGCCTGTGTTCGCTCTGTATCTCTGAGGTCTCAAGTAAAGAGTGCCGTGTGTTCGATCTTTCAATGTGGTTTAGTGACAAGTCTATGTGAGATTTGAGCATCTTGGGACATTTTACCACATTGGAGTGGCTACATAAACACAGGCTGCAGTGGAAAGCCATCTGTCACATTCACATCGCTTCTGAAGCAAGTCCAACAGTTACACCAGCCAGGGCAATGGCACATCTCAAAGCCGGTTCCTTTGTTCCTTCAGGGAAGCGTGGCGGGAGGCTACATTTGGGTCCCTCCCCTGCATCAAGCGACTGGCACCACCTGTGCCTCATCACCGCCGTCCCTGCCTCCAGCGTCGGTGCACGCGGATCGCGCTTGGCTCCGGCAAACGGGCGCACAAGAACCAACGCCAACACTCGATGCAACACTGAGGAAGAGCTGTATCGTTGACAGCGCCATCTGTCAGATGAGACGCCCAGCCAAGGCTCAGCAAAGCCCTCAGGTAGTGGAACACATTCCCCTCGGCGAGACTTGGAGGCCCAGCACACAATTTATTCTTCATTGGAACTTAACTGAATCATTTTCGTTTCTGGAGGAACTGCAGATGATCGTTTATCCTGAAGATGGACACAAAGGGCTGGAGTACCTCACTCAGCCAGTCAGGGAAGCATCTCTGGAGAAAAAGGATGGGCCTGTCGTTGGGCCCAAATGGCCTAATTCTGCTCCTATAACCATGAACTTATGAAACCCTCATCCAAACTTTACTCCTTGCCATTCTCTGACAAGCTCTACTTACCCCTGTGGCACGGTGGCGCAGCGGTAGAGTTGCCGCCTTACAGCGCTTGCAGCGCCGGAGACCCGGGTTCCATCCCGACTATGGGTGCTGTCTGTACGGAGATTGCACGTTCTCCCCGTGACCTGCGTGGGTTTTCTCCGAGACGTTCAGTTTCCTCCCACACTCCAACGACGTATTGGTTTTCGGGTTAATTGGGTTAGTAAAATTGTAAATTGTCCCTAGTGTGTGTAGAATAGCGTTAGTGTGCGGGGATCGCTGGTCGGTGCGGGCTCAGTGGATCGAAGGGCCTGTTTCCGTGCTGTATCTCTAATCTAAACTAAACTAGAGTCATAGAGTCTTACAGTGTGGAAACAGGGCCTACGGCCCAACTTGACCACATCGGTCAAACATGTCCCATCCACACTAGTCCCACCTGCCCGTATTTGGCCCATATTCCTCTGAACCTGTCGTATCCAAGTATCCATGTTGGGGACAAACAAATTTAGCCCAAAATACGGGATGTCCCGGCTCATACGAGACAGTTGGCAACCCTATAAGAAAGCCAATGGAATGTTGGCCTTCATAACAAGAGGAGTTGAGTATAGGAGCAAAGAGGTCCTTCTGCAGTTGTACAGGGCCCTAGTGAGACCGCACCTGGAGTACTGTGTGCAGTTTTGGTCTCCAAATTTGAGGAAGGATATTCTTGCTATTGAGGGCGTGCAGCGTAGGTTTACTAGGTTAATTCCCGGAATGGCGGGACTGTCAAATGTTGAAAGACTGGAGCGACTAGGCTTGTATACACTGGAATTTAGAAGGATGAGAGGGGATCTTATCGAAACGTATAAGATTATTAAGGGGGAAACATGTTCCCAATGTTGGGGGAGTCCAGAACCAGGGGCCACAGTTTAAGAATAAGGTGTAGGACATTTAGAACGGAGATGAGGAAAAACCTTTTCAGTCAGAGAGTTGTAAATCCGTGGAATTCACTGCCTCATATGGCAGTGGAGGCCAATTCTCTGAATGCATTCAAGAGAGAGCTAGATAGAGCTCTTAAGGATAGCGGAGTCAGGGGGTATGGGGAGAAGGCAGGAATGGAGTACTGATTGAGAATGATCAGCCATGATCACATTGAATGGTGGTGCTGGCTCGAAGGGCTGAATGGCCTACTCCTGCACCTATTGTTTATTGTCTATTGTCTATTCTAAACTCCAGTGAGTACAGTCCCCGTGCCGTCAGACAGTCACCAACAGATTCTGCTCAGTCCTTTCCTTCACCCCTGCTCACAAGCCTCCATCCACTTTCTTTCAAAACTACAAATGTGCTGCTGTAATTATTTTCACCTCACTAATGACTGCTTCAGTAGACAACTGCACTCTGTATTGATTCCCCATTTACAGAAGCTGCAGTAACATGGTTAAGGCCTCATCACACCTGCCACTGCCCGTCTCCCCTTGGTCTCCAATGCATGATCTTTTCTCACAGATGTGCATTAATAGTGAGGACAAAACTTCTTCCAAAGTACACCTTCGTCTGAAGAAGGGTCTCGACCCAAAACGTCACCCATTCCTTCTCTCCTTTATAGGAGCAAAGAGGTCCTTCTGCATTTGTACAGGGCCTTAGTGAAACTGCACCTGGAGTACTGTGTGCAGTTTTGGTCTCCAAATTTGAGGAAGGATATTCTTGCTATTGAGGGCGTGCAGCGTAGGTTTACTAGGTTAATTCCCAGAACGGCGGGACTGTCATATGTTGAAAGACTGGAGCGGCTAGGCTTGTATACACTGGGATTTAGAAGAATGAGAGGGGATCTTATCGAAACGTATAAGATTATTAAGGGGTTGGACACGTTAGAGGCAGGAAACATGTTCCCAATGTTGGGGGAGTCCAGAACCAGGGGCCACAGTTTAAGAATAAGGGGTAGGCCATTTAGAACGGAGATGAGGAAAAACTTTTTCAGTCAGAGAGTTGTAAATCTGTGGAATTCTCTGCCTCAGAAGGCAGTGGAGGCCAGTTCTCTGAATGCATTCAAGATAGAGCTCTTAAGGATAGCAGAGTCAGGCTGTATGGGGAGAAGGCAGGAACGGGGTACTGATTGGGAATGATCAGCCATGATCATAATGAATGACGGTGCTGGCTCAAAGGGCCGAATGGCCTCCTCTTGCACCTATTGTCTATTGTCTATTGGAATGGGTGACGTTTTGGGTAACGGAGGAATGGATGACGTTTTCTCTGAGCTACTCCAGCACTTTGTGTCTGTCTACGGTAGAGAGTATGTTGACTGTTTGCATCATTGCCTGACTCGGCAACTCAAATGACCAGCAGCGAGGAAGACTATGGAGAAGAGTGCTGGAGAAGAGTGGTAGACACCGCCTAGTCAATCACGAGCACTGATCGCCCCCACCATCGAAAGGATCTTTAGGAAGCGTTGCCTCAAAAAGACAGCCAGTATCAAAAACCCACACCACCCTGTCCATACCCTCATCTCACTACTGCCATCAGGAAACACAGAAACATAGAAAATAGGTGCAGGAGTAGGCTATTCGACCCTTCGAGCCAGCACCGCCATTCAATATGATCATGGCTGATCATCCAAAATCAGTACCACGTTCCGGCTTTTTCCCCATACCCCTTGATTCCCTTAGCCAGCAGAGCTAAATCTAACTCTCTCTTGAAAGTCAGTCATGTCCAATCAAGGATAGTCCAAGTGGTGTAAGAAAATAACTGCAGATGCTGGTACAAATCGAAGGTAGTACAAAATGCTGGAGTAACTCAGCAGGTCAGGCAGCATCTCTGGAGAGAAGGAATGGGTGACGTTTCGGGTCGAGACCCTTCTTCAGACTGAAGGATAGTCCAAGGGTCAATAGACAATAGACAATAGACAATAGGTGCAGGAGGAGGCCATTCGGCCCTTCGAGCCAGCACCGCCATTCAATGTGATCATTGGTGATCATTCTCAATCAGTACCCCGTTACTGCCTTCTCCCCATACCCCCTGACTCCACTGTCCTTAAGAGCTCTATCTAGCTCTCTCTTGAATGCATTCAGAGAATTGGCCTCCATTGCCTTCTGAGGCAGTGAATTCCACAGATTCACAACTCTCTGACTGAAAAAGTTTTTCCTCATCTCACCTCTAAATGGCCTACCCCTTATTCTTAAACTGTGGCCCCTGGTTCTGGACTCCCCCAACATTGGGAACATGTTTCCTGCCTCTAACGTGTCCAACCCCTTAATAATCTTGTACGTTTCGATAAGATCTCCTCTCATCCTTCTAAATTCCAGTGTATACAAGCCTAGTCGCTCCAAGATGGTAGTTCAGCACTGCTCTCTGGTTGTGGTGGGATGATTCAGTTGCCTGATAGCAGCTGGGGAGAAACGGTCCCTGCTGAGTGGTGTGTATGGAGGAACTGCAGATGGTGGTTTCAACGGAAGACGGACACAAAAAGCCGGAGTAACAGGGAGAAGGTACAGGAGCCTGAAAACTGTGACAAGGAGATTCAAGAACAGCTACTTCCCAGCAACACGGCACAACACTGACCTCAGCATCTCTGATCTTCCATGGGCTGAATCCGTGGGATTCTTTGCCACAGAAGGCTGTGGAGGCCAAGTCATTGGATAGTTTTAAAGCAGAGATTGATAGGTTCTTGATTAGTGCGGGTGTCAGGGGTTATGGGGAGAAGGCAGGAGAATGGGGTTAGGAGGGAGATAGATCAGCCATGGCGGAGTCGACTTGATGGGCTGAATGGCCTAATTCTGTTCCTATCACTTATGACCTTATGGTATCTATGATGGTATTACAGAAATTGTTTTTTGCATGATTATGGTTACGTAATTATTAGTTTATTGAACTCATGATTATTATATATTATGTTTGTGGGCCTGTTAAGCTGCAGCAAGTAAGCACTTCATTGTTGTGTAGGAAAATAACTGCAGATGCTGGTACAAATCGAAGGTATCACAAAATGCTGGAGTAACTCAACAGGTCAGACAGCATCTCAGGAGAGAAGGAATGGGTGACGTTTCGGGTCGAGACCCTTCTCTTCAGACTTAGTGGCTTCTGAACCATAAAGATAGCGGAGTCAGGGGGAGAAGGCAGGAACGGGGTACTGATTGTGAATGATCAGCCATGATCATATTGAATGTCAGGGGAGGGGGCGGGCAAAGATAGGATGTAGTTGGAGACAGGAAGACTGGTGGGAGAACTGGGAAGGGGAGGGGAAAGAGAGGGACAGAGGAACTATCTGAAGTTAGAGAAGTCAATGTTCATACCGCTGGGGTGTAAGCTGCCCAAGCGAAATATGAGGTGCTGTTCCTCCAATTTGCGGTGGGCCTCACTATGACAATGGAGGAGGCCCATGACAGAAAGGTCAGACTGGGGACCATTGTTGTTCAGTTTAGTTTAGAGATACAGCGCGGAAACAGGCCCTTCGGCCCACCGAGTCCACGCCGACCAGCGATCCCCGCACATTAACACCATCCTACATACACTAGGGACAATTTGCACTTATACCAAGCCAATTAACTTACAAACCTGGTAGACACAAAATGCTGGAGTAACTCAGCGGGTCAGGCAGCATCTCTGGAGAGAAGGAAGGGGTGAAGTTTCGGGTCGAGACCCTTCTTCAGACCCGACCCGAAACGTCACCCATTCCTTCTCTCAGTTACTCCAGCATTTTGTGTCTACCTTCGATTGAATGCAGCATCTGCCATTTTCTTCCCTACACAACCTACAAACCTGTGCGTCTTCGGAGTGTGGGAGGAAACCGAAGATCTCGGAGGAAACCCACGCAGGTCGCGGGGAGAACGTACAAACTCCGTCCAAACAGCGCCCGTAGTCGGGATCAAACCCGGGTCTCCGGCGCTGTATGGCAGCAACTCTACCGCTGCACCATCCTTGTGTCGGTACGCATGGCAATCAATCCCTCTTGACTCTATCGTTCTATCAGTGAGAATATTCTATGATTGCAGTTCAACTGTGTACCACGGGGGTTAAGTGCATATCCAGTGGTATTCCAGACTAGGTCTCAGCATGAGATGACTGGTGAGTATTTCACTGTAAGCTTGCACCAGTTACTTGAGCAAACATACTGGGGGTTTGCCTAAATCTATAACAGAATTTCAAATTCATCCAGCAAACAAAACAAATCACACAAGCCCACGCAGCATGTGATGGAAATGCATTTGATGTTCAAACAAACATATTTCAGAAGCACTGTACCGAGTGTTAGTTAGTGTTCCTGATTAAGTGATACGTACTGTGAGAATATAGGGGATAGTCATAGGAGGCCATAATGCCCCATCGAAAATAAAGTACATATTGTACAAGTCAGTGGATATTTTATAGGCAGAGATTGATAGATTCTTGATCAGCACGGGTGTCAGGGGTTACGGGAAGAAGGCAGGAGAATGGGGTTGGGAGGGAGAGATAGATCAGCCACGATTGAATGGTGGAGTAGACTTGATGGGCCGAATGGCCTAATTCTGCTCCTATCACTTATGGGCGTATGAACTTAGGCAATGGGCAACTTACGTAAACTCACACTTACGTAAACAATTCCTAGAGAAACCAATTATTTATTCACAAAGTGCTGGAGCAACTCAGCGGGTCAGGCAGCATCTCAGGAGAGAAGTAATGGGTGACATTTCGGGTCGAGACCCTTCTTCAGACTGAACCAGCATCTGCCGTTATTTTCTTACACTACCTGTTGCTCCACTGCAATTTCTCCTCAAGGTATGTCCACTTTGAAGAAGTTCTCCTCCTCTACGTTTCCTCCCACACTCCAAAGACGTACAGGTATGTAGGTTGATTGGCTTGGTATAAGTGTAAATTGTCCCTAGTGTGTGTAGGATAGTGTTAATGAGCGGGGATCGCTGGTCGGTATGGAGTCGCTGGGCAGAAGGGCCTGGTTCCGCATTTTATCTCAAAACTAAACTAACCTAAACTAAACTAAGCTAAACTAAACTAAACTAGAGGTCAAAGTCTAATAAGAAAAGTATAAAGAAAAACTAAACATTGTTGCTGGTGTGTGTAGGGTAGTGTTAATGCGCAGGGATCGCTGGTCGGCGCGGTCCCGGTGGGCCAAGGGCCTGTTTCTGAACTGTATTTCTAAATTAAACTGAACAAAACATCACCCACTCCTTCTCTCCAGAGATGCTGCCTGTCCCGCTGAGTTACTCCAGTTTTTTGCGTATGTCTTTGGTTTAAACCAGCATCTGCAATTCCCCCTAAACTAAACATACAGTATACATGCCACACAGTTGGCCAATTCTCTGGATGCTTTCAAGAGAGAGTTAGATAGAGCTCTTAAAGATAGCGGAGTCAGGGGGCATGGGGAGAGGGCAGGAACGGGGTACTAATTGTGGATGATCAGCCGTGATCACAGTGAATGGCGGTGCAGGCTCGAAGGGCCGAATGGCCTCCTCCTGCACCGATTGTCTATTGTCCACTGTCACCGGGCTTTTACATGCAAAATGTTCAAGCATCCCCCTCAAGTATAATTTTCGTTTTTTAACGTGCAAGACGATATCCAAAGCCGTAACAATAAATCGTGTTGATGAAGTGCCTCTGGGCATTGCAGAGTGTCAGGAAACCAATGAACTGCATTGGAAGAGTGAGTCCGAATATTGCAAGAAATGAAACAGCCAATTCACACATCACCTCCTCTAGTTGCTGATTTTCATTGAGTGTTAAATACTTCCCTGGAAGTAGGGGCAACTCCCTGGGAAATATTTGCTCTGACAAAATACCACTTTGGGATCTTTAACATCCATCTCAGAGATTCGTGTGGGCTCAAATTGAGCATTTAATCCACAAGTCTGCGTATTGGACAGATCAAAGACCCTTTAATACTGAAACAAGGAGCTGCCATTGCCGGTTTACACAAAAGGGCACGGTTTACACAAAAGTGCTGGAGTAACTCAGCGGGTCAGGCAGCATCTGTGGAGAACATGGATAGGTGACGTTTCACAGAGTGCTGGAGTAACTCAGCGGGGTCAGGCAGCATCTGTGGAGAACATGGATGTGTGGTGTTTCAGATAGAGATGAAGGGACCGATCTCAAAACGTCACCCATCCATGTTCTCCAGAGATGCTGCCTGACCCGCAGTTACTCCAGCACTCCCTGTGTCTTTTCCTTGAATATAGTTGTGATACTGAAGTGTGTCCTGTGTGGGATTTGGCCCGCAAACTCTCTGGCTTAGAATGTGCTTAAACGATCGCAGTGAGATTGCCTCCCTACATTTCTTTAGACCATCGATGTCATACCTTTCCCACAAGCCTTGCGCAAATCATCGCAAGATACCCTCTACAAGATACAAGCCTTAAAACATGGTTATAGAAACATAGAGAATAGGTGCAGGAGGCCATTCGGCCCTATGAGCCAGCACCACCATTCATTGTGATCATGGCTGATCATCCACAATCAGTAACCCGTGCCTGCCTTCTCCCCATATCCCTTGATTCCACTAGCCCCTGGAGCTCTATCTAACTCTCTTTTAAATTCATCCAGTGAATTGGCCTCCACTGCCTTCTGTGGCAGAGAATTCCACAAATTCACAACTCTCTGGGTAGAAAAGTTTTTTTTCTCACCGCAGTTTTAAATGGCCTCCCCATTATTCTTAGACTGTGTGTGTGGCCCCTGGTTCTGGACTCCCCCAACATTGGGAACTTTTTTTCCTGCATCTAGCTTGTCCAGTCCTTTTATAATTTTATAAGTCTCTGTAAGATTGAATGCCTTCAAGAGAGAGCTGGATAGAGCTCTTAAGGGTAGCGGAGTCAGGGGGTATGGGGAGAAGGCAGGAACGGGGTACTGATTGAGAATGATCAGCCATGATCACATTGAATGGTGGTGCTGGCTCGAAGGGCCGAATGGCCTACTCCTGCACCTATTGTCTATTGTCTATTGTCTAAGAGTAAGTGGCAGAGAGGGAGACCGGATCGCTTTATTCCAGAACCATTGCATCGATGTTGCATTGTTGTTGTATTGGTCTGCTTTGCACAGATATCCCATCTGCTGGTGCTATCTTCAATTGGCATAAGCATGTGTCCCATCTGCTCCTGTGATGCCAAATTGAAATGAGCACTTCTTCCACCTGCTCCTGCAGTATTTAACTGGTGTAAACATTCCGCTCATCTCCCCTTGTGGAATAGCGTGCGAATGTGTCCTGCACAACCACTTGACCTTCTCGATGCACGCTGCCAAGGTGCGAAATGTTAAAATATGCGGCGTGTAAACAGTTTGTCCGCCCCACTCCTGAAGTAGGCCGATATGATCCGTCAGCCCTCTGATCCTTGCCAGCCCGCCTTGAGGGTGCCTCAGGGTGAGCTTGTACTCCATCAATCTCCTGCCCGCTCTGGAGAAATGTAAACGGGCCTTTTTTTTCTTTTTCTTTTAGAGATACAGCGCGAAAACAGGCCCTTCGGCCCACCGGGTCCACGCCGCCCAGCGATCCCCGCACATTAACACTATCCTACACACACTAGGGACAATTTTTAAAAAACATTTGCCCAGCCAATTAACCTACACGTCTTTGGAGTGTGGGAGGAAACCGAAGATCTCGGAGAAAACCCACGCAGGTCACGGGGAGAACGTACAAACTCCGTACAGACGGCGCCCGTAGTCAGGATCGAACCTGAGTCTCAGGCGCTGCATTCGCTGTAAGGCGGCAACTCTACCGCTGCGCCACCGTGACCGCCCTGTTTCGGAGTAAATGAAAGTGAACCACAGAAAAATAAAAGTTCCACCTGCTGGATATCTGCAATAGAAACAGGAAATTCCAAAACCATCACGCAAACAAACCGACCTCCCCTCCATCGACGCCATCTACACCTCGCGCTGCCTCGGCAAGGCCAGCAGCACAATCAAGGACCAGTCTCACCCCGGCCGCTCCCTCTTCTCCCCTCTCCCATCGGGCAAGAGGTACAGAAGTGTGAAAACGCACACCTCCAGATTCAGGGACAGTTTCTTCCCAGCTGTTTTTATGCAACGGAACCACACTATCAACAACTAGAGAGCGGTCATGACTTCCTATCTACCTCATTGGAGACCCTCGGACTATCTTTAACCAGTCTTTACCGGAGGAAGGAACTGCAGATGCTGATTTACACCGAAGATAGACACAAAACGCTGGAGTAACTCAGCGGGTCAGGCAGCGTCCCTGGAGAGAAGGAATGGGTGACGTTTCGGGTTGAGACCTTGCTTCAGACCGACTTTACTGGAGGAAGGAACTGAGGGCGTGCAGCGTAGGTTTACTAGGTTAATTCCCGGAATGGCGGGACTGTCATATGTTGAAAGACTGGTGCGACTAGGCTTGTATACACTGGAATTTAGAAGGATGAGAGGGGATCTTATCGAAACGTATAAGATTATTAAGAGGTTGGACACGTTAGAGGCAGGAAACATGTTCCCAATGTTGGGGGAGTCCAGAACAAGGGGCCACAGTTTAAGAATAAGAGGTAGGCCATTTAGAATGGAGATGAGGAAAAACTTTTTCAGTCAGAGAGTTGTGAATCTGTGGAATTCTCTGCCTCAGAAGGCATTGGAGGCCAATTCTCTGAATGCATTCAAGAGAGAGCTAGATAGAGCTCTTAAGGATGGCGGAGTCAGGGGGTATGGGGAGAAGGCAGGAACGGGGTACTGATTGAGAATGATCAGCCATGATCACATTGAATGGCGGTGCTGGCTCGAAGGGCAGTGTGACCTCCTCCTGCACCTATTGTCTATTGTCTATTGTCTACTGGACTTGTACTAAACGTTATTCTCTTTATCCTGTTACGGCTGGATTGTAACCATGTATAATCTATTTTCTCTGACTGGAGAGCACACGACGAAAAAGATTTTCACTGTGCCTCGAAGGTAGACACAAAGTTCTGGAGTAACTCAGCGGGTCAGGCAGCATCTCGGGAGAGAAGGAATGGGTGAAGAAGTCTGAAGAAGGGTCTCGACCCGAAACGTCACCCGTTCCTTCTCTCCAGAGACGCTGCCTGACCCGCTGAGTTACTCCAGCGTTTAGTGTCCACCTTCCATTTATAACCAGTATCTGGAGTTTTTTTCCTTCACTGTACCTCGGTGCACTTGACAATAATGAACAAAATTACACTAACTTACACTAACCTGCTCTGTGGGAAAGCACAATAATCCAGGGTAAAAGTTCTGGTGGAGACAATGACTGTATTTGCAGACAATCATCAGCTGACGGGCGGCACGGTGGCGCAGCGGTAGAGTTGCTGCCTTACAGCGCCGGAGACCCGGGTTCCATCCCGACTACGGGCGCCGTCTGTACGGAGTTTGTACGTTCCCCCCGTGACCTGCGTGGGTTTTCTCCGAGATCTTTGGTTTCCTCCCACACTCCAAAGACGTGCAGGTTTGTAGGTTAATTGGCTTGGTAAATGTAAAAATTGTCCCTAGTGGGAGTGGGATAGTGTTAGCGTGCGGGGAACGCTGGTCGGCGCGGACACGGTGGGCCGAAAGGGCCTGTTTCCGCGATGCATCTCTAAACTCAACTGGACTGGTTAGCCGCTAACACAAGCTTTTCACTGTACCTCAGTACACATGGCAATAAACTAAACTGAACTGAACTCATTCTTCAGATGCAACTCTGCGTTGTGGTCCCAATTAGTTTCCCATGCCATACGGATATAATTAAACCCATTACATATGAAAGAAGAGAAGCGAAGTTGCCATTGGGATTCTGCCGAATACTTCTCCTGCAGTGGAGGAAGGAACTGCAGATGCTGTTTAGAACACAAAGTGCTGGAGTAACTCCGCGGTTTAGGCAGCATCTCTGGAGAACATAGACAGACGATGTTGCAAGTTGGGACCCTTCTACATTTACCTGAGAAATATTGACCGATGATCGCCGTGTTTCAAATAAGCTGCAAATTTCCGTGTGCTAAAGATGGACACAAAGTGTTGGAGTAACACAGTTAATAACTTTCTGTGTGCCATTTAGCAGTCGAGTTTCCAACGTTACAATTGTGACTACGCGTCAGTAATATTTAATTGGCTGAAGACCACTTGAGCAATCCTTGAGAGCCTCATAAATCAAGTCCTCGACTGTGCTGCCAGCCCCCACTGCTGTGGTCAGGGAAGGTCACAGTGGCGCAGCGGTAGAGTTGCTGCCTTACAGCGAATGCAGCGCCGGAGACCCGGGTTCCATCCCGACTACGGGTGCTGTCTGTACGGAGTTTGTACGTTCTCCCCGTGACCTGCGTGAGCTTTCTCCGAGATCTTCGGTTTCCTCCCACACTCCAAAGACGTGCAGGTTTGTAGGTTAATTGGCTTGGTAAGTGTTAAAATTGTCCCTAGTGTGTGTAGGATAGTGTTAATCATATCATCATATCATATATATACAGCCGGAAACAGGCCTTTTCGGCCCTCCAAGTCCGTGCCGCCCAGTGATCCACGTACATTAACACTATCCTACACCCACTAGGGACAATTTTTACATTTGCCCAGCCAATTAACCTACATACCTGTACGTCTTTGGAGTGTGGGAGGAAACCGAAGATCTCGGAGAAAACCCATGCAGGTCACGGGGAGAACGTACAAACTCCTTACAGTGCAGCTCCCGTAGTCAGGATCGAACCTGAGTCTCCGGCGCTGCATTCGCTGTAAAGCAGCAACTCTACCGCTGCGCTACCGTGCCGCCCGATGTGCGGTATTTATTCACAAAATGCTGGAGTAACTCAGCAGGTCAGGCAGCATCTCAGGAGAGATGTTTCGGGCCGTTGTAGACCCGGTGGGCCGAAGGGCCCGTTTCCGTGCTGCATCTCTAAACTAAACTACATGGACATTAATAAGGAGAAGGAATCAAAGTGGGTTTAATCATCTTGAATTTGGACCTGTGTGGTATCACCACCTTAATTTGAATCGATTCCAGCAAGTTTAGCAGGGCATTGAAATGAACGTTCAAATGGCTGCTTGTTTAGATAGACAATGCATCTGTGCGCACTGTTAAATAAAGATAAACCAGAATTGTCATTTATGGCACAAAGGAAGCATAACAGAGAGAGGAGCAGTGTTGTACAGTGTCACAGTGTGACAGGAGATATTTCTATTTGCATTATCCATGCAAGGAGTTACTGCCACGGATTTATCATCAAAACCACTTTGGTATTACGTTCGACACACTGCAGTGAGGGAACCTTTCCGACTTTGCAGTTTCAGCTGTGCTTGTCTTCAGAGATAGTGACCAGCGATCACACGGTACACTCACACTTCTCTACACACTGGGAACAGTTTACAATGTTCAGAAGCCAATTAACCTGCAAACCCGCGCGTCCTTGGACTGCGGGAGGAAACCGGAGCACCCGGAGAAAACCCACGCAGGTCACGGGGAGAACACACAAACTCCGTACAGACAGCACCCGCAGTCAGGATGGAACCCGGGTCTCTGGCGCTGTGAGGCAGCATCTCTGCCGCTGTGCCGCCGTGGCGGTTCGGTCCAGAATTGCCTCCCGGCACCTCCCAAAGAGCTAAACAGCATTATTTAGTTTAGCACGGCCATGTATGTTTATTAATCGTGCACACCAAGCACCTTCTGTGAGCATCAAAGCAATGTGCAGCAGTCATTATTTGATTGAATATTGCCATAATTTCAAGGCCTGTATCGCCTCATCCTGTCCTAATGTTGTACGATGTTCAGGTTAGGATTAATCCAGGCACAGGTGGCCACAGAGCATTGGTTTACATTCGCCAGGGCGGTCACGGTGGCGCAGCGGTAGAGTTGCTGCCTTACAGCGAATGCAGCGCCGGAGACCCGGGTTCCATCCCGATTACGGACGCTGTCTGTACAGAGGTTGTAGGTTCTCCCCGTGACCTGCGTGGGTTTTCTCCGAGATCTTCGGTTTCCTTCCACACTCCAAAGACGTGCAAGTTTGTAGGTTAATTGGTTTGGTAAATGTAAAAATCGTCCCTAGTGTGTGTAGGATAGTGTTATTGTGCGGGGATCGCTGGGCGGCGCGGCGCGGACCCGGTGGGCCGAAGGGCCTGTTTCTGCGCTGTGTCTCTAAACGATTCGGAAGCAGTACTCAATCATAACTATCCCTGAGATGATCTCTGCTTGTTCTCTGATCTAAAGAGGAATGGATGCCCAAGGATCTATGGGTTTACATCAGACCTCAGAAGATCCAGCTAAAAATAAAAATATTTAATTCAAAAACCAGATGCGGGCACACTCCTTTTGGTAATCTATAATGGCAGTGCGAGACAAAAGGTGAGATTTAGCACCATCGTTAACAGAATTCCTGGTTGGAAAGATTACTCTTCCACACAATTCATCTATGCTTTACAAAAGGTCAATGGAACAGAGTGGGGGATGATTAGACAATAGACCATAGGTGCAGGAGGTGGCCATTCGGCCCTTCGAGCCAGCACCACCATTCAATGTGATCATGGCTGATCATTCTCAATCAGTACCCCGTTCCTGCCTTCTCCCCATACCCCCTGACTCCGCTATCCTTAAGAGCTCTATCTAGCTCTCTCTTGAATGCATTCAGAGAATTGGCCTCCACTGCCTTCTGAGGCAGAGAATTCCACAGATTCACAACTCTCTGACTGAAAAAACTTTTCCTCATAAGTTCATAAAGGATAGGAGCAGAATTAGGCCATTCAGCCCATCATGTTTATTCCACCATTCAATCATGGCCTCCTAACCCCATTCACCTGCCTTCTCCCCATAACCCCTGACACCCGTACTAATCGAGAATCTGTCTATTTCTTCCTTAAAAATATCCACTGACGGTCTCCACAGGCAATGGATTAGACCATCTCCGTTCTAAATGGCCTACCCCTTATTCTTAAACTGTGGCCCCTGGTTCTGGACTCCCCCAACATTGGGAACCTGTTTCCTGCCTCTGACGTGTCCAACCCCTTAATGCTTCCCCCCCCTCACCAGCAGTGATTTACAGAGGGTCAGTGGCACATTGTGAACATGAACAATTTCCTTCAAGTTTGAATTTCGAGTCCACAATTATAAATGGAGTTGCTAACACACAGTGTTGAGCATCACTTTTCTTTGCCTGAATGACCAGAGCAAATTCACTACTCTCGGCACTGGTTCAAATTACTCTGCGGTTCTGCACGAACGTCGGATTCACGTTCAATTAGGCAGAGTGATTAATAACAGATCCAGCTTCTTTCCTGCAGTTAATGCCATTGAGCGACTCATTCAGGCTACCCAAGGCGCAATGATAGAGTTGGTGCCTTACAGCGCCAGAGACCGAGCGCCAGAGATCTTCAGTTTCCTCCCACACTCCAAAGACATGCAGGTTTGTAGCTTAATTGGCTATGGTATCCAACCGCCATTCAATATGATCATGGCTGATCATCCAAAATCAGTACCCCGTTCCTGCTTTCTCTCCATATCCCTAGATTCCGTTAGCCATCAGAGCTCTATCTAGCTCTCTCTTGAAAACATCCAGTGAATTGGCCTCCACTGCCTTCTGTGGCAGAGAATTCCACAAATTCACAACTCTCTGGGCGAAATTATTTTTCCTCATCTCAGTCCGAAATGGCCTCCCCCTTATTCTTAAACTGTGTGACCCCATCATGAGGAACATTTTTTCTGCATCTAGCCTGTCCAATGCCTTAAGAAATTTATACGTTACTATAAGTTTTATGTTTGCGTAAATATCAGCTTAGTTTAGTTTAGAGATACAGCGCGGAAACAGGCCCTTCGGCCCACCGGGTCCGCGCCGACCAGAGATCCCTGCACATTAACACTATCCTACACCCACTAGGGACAATTTTTACATTTACCACGCCAATTAACCTACAAACCTGCACGTCTTTGGAGTGTGGGAGGAAACCGAAGATCGCAGAGAAAGCTCACGCAGGTCACGGGGAGAACGTACAAACTCCGTACAGACAGCACCCGTAGTCGGGATGGAACCCGGGTCTCCGGCGCTGCATTCGCTGTAAGGCAGCAACTCTACCGCTGCGCCACCGTGCCGCCCGATTCTGAGGGTTTTCCTGGTGTCTGATGATTACATTTCACGGCTTGTTCCATTATTCTGTAAAATCTACAAAATCACATCCTTTAAACTTACCGAAGCTCCAAACAGAAGGGGAATGCTGTGCCTAAGCTTTTAGACAATAGATACAGTGCAGAGATACAGCATGGAAACAGGCCCTTCGGCCCATCGAGTCCACGCCGACTACCGATCAACCCATTCACACTAGTTCTATGTTATCCCACTTTCCCATTCACTCCCTACACAATAGTGTTGATTTATAGAGGGCCGATTAACCTACAAACCCGCACGTCTTCAAGAAACCAGAACACCCAGGGGAAACCCACACGGTCACTGGTAGAACGTGCAAACTCCGCACAGACAGCACCTGAGGTCAGGATCGAACCCAGGCTTTCTGGCCCTATGAGGCAGCGGCTTTTACCAGCCACCCGACTATCTGTTAATTGTGCTTGTCAAAACATTTAAATCTACAAATATAAACCAGGTGGAATGCCATAATGAAGTTACAATCAATAAAACATTTGACCAATTGAATATAATAATTTCAAACTGGCAACAAATATCTCTTTTTAAAAACTGCATATTCCAACTTCAGTTGAATGAATGTAATAACAAGGAACTGCAAATATTGGTTTATATCAAAGATAGACACAAAAAGCTGGAGTTCCTGCGTTCGACACCAACACCATTGTCAAGTTTGCAGACGACACAACGGTGATCGGGCTGATCACCAACGGTGATGAAACAAAATACAGAGCAGAGGTGCAGAACCTGGCGGACTGGTGCTCAGATAACAACCTGTCCCTAAATACCACCAAGACCAAGGAGCTGATCATCAACTTCCGTAGGTCACACAACGGGGAATACGCCCCGATCGTTATCAACGGGGATCAGTGTGGAGAGAGTGTCCAGCTTCAAGTTTCTGGGCACTCACATTTCGGAGGACCTAACATGGTCCAATAACACTGCTGCACTGGTCAAGAAGGCACAGCAACGACTGTTCTACCTGAGAACACTGAAAAAGTCTGGTCTACCCCAACAGCTGCTGACGACATTCTACCGCTGCACCATAGAGAGCATCCTAACACATGGCATCCCTGTGTGGTATCTCAGCTGCACGGAGGCAGAGAGGAAAGCTCTTCAGCGGGTAGTCCATAGAGCTCAGAGGACCATCGGAACACAGCTACCAGCCTTGGAGGGCATCTACAACACACGATGCCTCAGAAAAGCCACCAGCATCCACAAAGACTCTTCACACCCCTGCAACAGTCTGTTTGAACTTCGACCATCGGGCAGACGATACAAGGCCTTCTACGCCCGCACCTCCAGACACAGGAACAGCTTCATCCCCAGGACCATAGCTGCTATGAACCGGTCCTGTTGAGCCGGATGGTCACATCGCACAGTGAACCGGTTCAGACCTACTTGCACTTTATTCTGTTTTAAACTGTTTCTAATTTGTTTCATTGGGTTGTTTAAATTAATACTGACTAGCTAATTAATTTATTGCATCGTATGGGAGGCACATTCCCAATCTCGTTGTACCCTGTACAATGACAATAAAGTTATATTGTATTGTATTGTAACTCAGCAGGTCAGGCAGCATCTCTGGAGAACATGGATAGGTGACATTTCACAGAGTGCTGGAGTAACTCAGCGGGTCAGGCAGCATCATCTGGAGAACATGGATAGGTGACGTTTCACAGAGTGCTGGAGTAACTTAGCGGGTCAGGCAGCATCTCTGGAGAGCATGGAGCGGTGACTTTTCGAGTCAGGACCATTTTCAAGAAGAATCCTTACCCAAAATGTCTTCCCATGTTCTCCAGAGATGCTGCCTGACCCACTGAGTTGCTCCAGCATTTTGTGTCTCTCTTTGGTATAAACCAACAACTGAAGTTGCAATATGCAGTTTTTAAAAAGAGACAATTGTTGGCAGTTTAAAAGAATGATTTCATATCACATCCATTTTTGGTGACCGCATGTTTCCTACAAATGACCACAATTACTACAACAAGCATGTAATCCCTTAATTATAACATGGAGATTTATGAGGTCTATTTTCAATTGATATTTCCTGAATTTCATTCTCTTAATTACCGGCCAGAATTACAACTATATCTGTATCAAATACAAATGGTCAACAAAAAAAAAGCAAAAATACAGTGAAGAAAGCAAATGGCATGTTGGCCTTCAATGTGAGCGGATTTGAGTATAGGAGCAAGGAGGTCTACCAGCAGTTGTACAGGACCCTGGTGAGACCACACCTGGAGTATTGTGTGCAGTTTTCACAATCACAATCACAATCATAATCATACTTTATTAGCCAAGTATGTTTTGCAACTTACGAGGAACTTAATTTGCCGTACAGTCACAACAATAAAAAGCAACAGGACACACAAATACATTTTAACATGAACATCCACCACAGTGACTCATCCACATTCCTCACTGTGATAGAAGGTGTAAAAACAGTTCAATCTCTTCCTTCCTTGTCCTCCAGCGGTCGGGGGCCTCGAACCTTCCGTTGACGGGACGATCTTGACTCCCGTAGCCGGCGGCGAGCCTTCCTCGTCAGGACAATAGACTATAGGTGTAGGAGGAGGCCATTCGGCCCTTTCAGCCAGCACCGCCATTCAATGTGATCATGGCTGATCATTCTCAATCAGTACCCCATTCCTGCCTTCTCCCCATACCCCCCTGACTCCGCTATCCTTAAGAGCTCTATCTAGCTCTCTCTTGAATGCATTCATGGAATTGGCCTCCACGTCCTTCTGAGGCAGAGAATTCCACAGATTCACAACTCTCTGACTGAAAGAGTTTTTCCTCATCTCCTTTTGAAATGGCCTTCCCCTTATTCTTAAACTGTGGCCCCTGGTTCTGGACTCCCCCAACATTGGGAACATGATTTCTGCCTCTAACGTGTCCAACCCCTTAATAATCTTATACGTTTCGATAAGATCCCCTCTCATCCTTCTAAATTCCAGTGTATACAAGCCTAGTCGCTCCAGTCTTTCATCATACGACAGTCCTGCCATTCCGGGAATTAACCTAGTAAACCTACGCTTCACGCCCTCAACAGCAAGAATATCCCTCAAATTTGGAGACCAAAACTGCACAAAGTACTCCAGGTGTGGTCTCACTAAGGCCCTGTACAACTGCAGAAGGAACTCTTTGCTCCTATACTCAACTCCTCTTGTTATGAAGGCCAACATTCCATTGGCTTTCTTCACTGCCTGCTGTACCTGCATGCTTCCTTTCAGTGACAGATGCACTAGGACACCCAGATCTCGACGATCAAGCTCCTTCATCGAGGGGGGGGGGGGAGATCTCAGCTCCCCCGCGCCAGCGATCTACCCCGGGTCGGGACCAGTCGAACCTCGTGCAGTTTTTGGAGCTCCCGACCGGTCTCAACCCGAGACTGCAAGCTCCTGACGTTAAAATCCACAGGCTGCATTGGAGTGTCGATCCCACGCAAGGGATCGCGGGCTCAGATGATAAGTGCACGACCCCGCGGGGACTCAAGGCCAGTCCCAGGCAAGGCCGCCAGCTCCACGATGTTAGGCCGCAGAGTGACCAGAGATACGATCCAGAAAACAATCGCATCTCCGGCAAGGTAAGAGATTGAAAGGAACGGGGCACTGATTTTGGATGATCAGCCATGATCACATTGAATGGCGGTGATGGCTCGAAGGGCCAAATGACCTACTCCTGCACCTATTTTCGATGTTTCTCTGTTTCTAAATCATTCATATAAAATGAGTTGTCCCCTAAATCCTGCCACTGTCCTTTATTTTGCCCCTTTAAGTCTTGTGGCATTGCAAGGTTAAAAAAATCATACACAGTCATACATTCATAGTCATGCAGCGTGAAAACAGGCCCTTCAGCCCAAATCATCCATGCTGACCAATAGACCAAGACGCCCCTTAAAACTGCCATCTACAGTAAGTCCCATTTGCCTGTGTTAGGACCATATTCCTCTATGTCAATAGACAATAGACAATAGGCGCAGGAGTAGGCCATTCAGCCCTTCAAGCCAGCACCACCATTCAATGTCAGTACCCCGTTCCTGCCTTCTCCCCATACCCCCTGACTCCGCTGTCCTTAAGAGCTCTATCTAGCTCTCTCTTGAATGCATTCAGAGACTTGGCCTCCACTGCCTTCTGAGGCAGTGAATTCCACAGATTTACAACTCTCTGACGGAAAACGTTTTTCCTCATCTTAGTTCTAAATGGCCGACCCCTTATTCTTAACCTGTGGCCCCTGGTTCTGGACTCCCCCAACATTGGGAACATGTTTCCTGCCTCTAACGTATCCAACCCCTTAATAACCTTATATCCTTCCTGTATAAGATAAAAAGGTGAATTATATTTAAACAATCTCTCAATCTCTTACCTTGCCAGAGATGCGATTGTTTTCCTGATCGTATCTCCGGTCGCTCTGCTGCCTAACATTGTGGAGCTGGAGGCCTTGCTCGGGACTGAGTTTGAGCCCCACCGCAGGGCGTGGACTTACCATCGGAGCCTGCGATCCCTTGCATGGGATCGAGGCTCCAACCGCGGCCCGTGGATTTCACCATCGAGGAGCTCGCAGTCTCGGGTAGAGACCGATGTCGGGAAGCTCCAGCCGCGGAAGGTTTCGACCAGACCCGACCCGGGGTCCGATCGCCTGGCGCGGGGGAGATGAGATCCCCCGCGATGCGGGATCATGATCGCTCCGACACAGAGGGCCTGACCGCCGGCTACGGGAGCCAAGATCGCCCCGACAACGGAAGGCTCGAGGCCCTGACCACGGGAGGACAAAGAAGGGAAGAGATTGAACTTTTTTTTTTGCACCTTCCATCACAGTGAGGAATGTGGAGGAGTCACGGTGGTGGATGTTCATGTTAAAATGTATCTTGTGTGTCCTGTTGCTTTTTATTGGTATGACTGTACGGCAAATGAAATTCCTCGTATGTTGCAAAACATACTTGGCTAATAAAGTATGATTGTGATCATGAACATATTACTCTGTGCCTATGACTGCTTTCATTTGCATTATTATTTAAAGGCCTTGCCCTTTTCCAAAAGCCTCAGGTTTCATGAACGTTCTTTACAAGTCCATCATTCATGGAAGCCTTTAATGACGCCACTACGCACAGCTTTCAGTGGCCGCCGATGATGAATGCTTAAATTGCATTGGTCCCATCCACAGGATTCCAGTGCTGACTTAATGCAGTATAACGACATTGGGAGCAAAAGTGAAGAGTGAAGATTAAATTCCACTAACAGAGCAAAACAAACACATCTGATTCAACTTCAGTCACACCAGGATCCACTGTGCTCAATGCTCCCACACACACACACACACATCAAGCACAGAAAGATTATTGGATTCAAAGCCAAGAAATACAATTCAGTTTCATTACTGTGTGCAACAAATGAATCCAATTCAACCTCGAGTGAAGAGAACATGATTTGGCCTCTCAATACCTGTTCACTGTTGCTGGAATGAAAGGAATTCGATATCACTGAATATAATTGAAGAAGTTATATTTCTCATCTACGGACAGTAGATTCTGTGGCGGCAGGCGGGACTTCAGAAGGCAGTGGAGGCCAATTCTCTGAATGCATTCAAGAGAGAGCTAGATAGAGCTCTTAAGGATAGCAGAGTCAGTGGGTATGGGGAGAAGGCAGGAACGGGGTACTGATTGAGAATGATCAGCCATGATCACATTAAATGGCGGTGCCGGCTCGAAGGGCCGAATGGCCTCCTCCTGCACCTATTGTCTATTGTCTATTAACACAATCATTTTGAAATAACTGCAAGGAAAGGTAACCTCAATAGCTTAGTTCAGTTTAGTTTAAAGAGACAGCGCAGAAGCAGGCCCTTCGGCCTACTGGGTCCATGCGGCCAGCAATCCCTGTACACTAGCACTATCCTACACACATAAGGGACAATTTACAATTTTAACCGAAGCCAATTAACCTTCAAACCTGCACGTCTTTGGAGTGTGGGAGGAAACCGGAGCACCCGTAGAAAATGCACGCAGGTCACGGGGAGAATGTGCAAACTCTGCACAGACAGCACCCGTAGTCAGGATGGAACCCGGGTCTCTGGCGCTGTGAGGCATCAACTCTACCGCTGCACCACTGTGGGTATGACACAAACAATTTGAATTTATGGCTGAGGGGCTGGTGCAGAGAGCAGGGATTTAGATTTCTGGACCACTGGGATCTCTTCTGGGCTAGGGGTGACTTGTACAAAAGGGACGGGTTGCATCTTAACAGCAGGGGGACAAACATTCTGGCAGGCAGGTTTGCTAGTGTGACACCTGTGGCTTTAAACTAAGTGGTGGGGGGGAGGGGTTGACAAATTGTGAATATGAAGATGAGGGGAAAAAAAGGGAATACAGGAGATATTGCAAAAGACTCTCGGAAGAATGGGAACAGAAGTTCTAGAGGGGAAAAGAAATTAAGGGCAGGGCCAATTGTGACCGATGTGAGAGGGGAGGTGAATATAGAAGTTAAAGTGTTGTACTTAAATGCGCGTAGTATAAAAAATAAAGTGGATGAGCTTGAGGCTCAGTTAGTCATGGGCAAGTATGATGTTGTAGGGATCACTGAGACATGGCTACAAGAGGACCAGGGCTGGGAACTGAATATTCAGGGGTACACAACGTATAGAAAAGACAGACAGGTGGGCAGAGGGGGTGGGGTTGCTCTGATGGTAAGGAATAATATTCATTCCCTTGCAAGGGGTGACATAGAATCAGGAGATGTTGAATCAGTATGGATAGAAATGAGAAATTGTAAGGGTAAAAAGACCCTAATGGGAGTTATCTATAGGCCCCCAAACAGTAGCCTCGACATAGGGTGCAAGTTGAATCAGGAGATAAAATTGGCGTGTCAAAAATGTAATGCTACGGTGGTTGTGGGAGATTTCAACATGCAGGTAGACTGGGAAAATCAGGTTGGAAATGGACCCCAGGAAAGAGAGTTTGTAGAGTGCCTTCGAGATGGATTCTTAGAACAGCTTGTACTGGAGCCTACCAGGGAGAAGGCAATTCTGGATTTAGTGTTGTGTAATGATCCTGATCTGATAAGGGGACTAGAGGTAAAAGAGCCATTAGGAGGCAGTGATCACAACATGATAAGTTTTACTCTGCAAATGGAAAGGCAGAAGGGAAAATCGGAAGTGTCGGTATTACAGTATAGCAAAGGGGATTACAGAGGCATGAGGCGGGAGCTGGCCAAAATTGATTGGAAGGAGGCCCTAGCAGGGAAGACGGTAGAACAGCAATGGCAGGTATTCCTGGGAATAATGCAGAGGTTGCAGGATCAATTTATTCCAAAGAGGTGGAAAGACTCTAAGGGGAGTAAGAGACACCTGTGGCTGACAAGGGAAGTCAAGGACAGCATAAAAATTAAGGAGAGGAAGTATAACATAGCAAAGAAGAGTGGGAAGACAGAGGATTGGGACTCTTTTAAAGAGCAACAAAAGTTAACTAAAAAGGCAATACGGGGAGAAAAGATGAGGTACGAGGGTAAACTAGCCAATAATATAAAGGAGGATAGCAAAGGTTTTTTTAGGTACGTGAAGAGGAAAAAAATAGTCAAGGCAAATGTGGGTCCCTTGAAGACAGAAACAGGGGAAGTTATTATGGAAAACAAAGAAATGGCAGACGAGTTAAACCGTTACTTTGGATCTGTCTTCACTGAGGAAGATACGCACAATCTCCCAAATGTTCTAGGGGCCGGAGAACCTAGGGTGATGGAGGAACTGAAGGAAATCCACATTAGGCAGGAAATGGTTTTGGGTAGACTGATGGGACTGAAGGCTGATAAATCCCCAGGGCCTGATGGTCTGCATCCCAGGGTACTTAAGGAGGTTGCTCTAGAAATAGTGGAAGCATTGGAGATCATTTTTCAATGTTCTATAGATTCAGGATCAGTTCCTGTGGATTGGAGGATAGCAAATGTTATCCCACTTTTTAAGAAAGGAGGGAGAGAGAAAACGGGTAATTATAGACCAGTTAGTCTGACATCAGTGGTGGGGAAGATGCTGGAGTCAATTATAAAAGACGAAATTGCTGAGCATTTGGATAGCAGTAATGGGATCATTCCGAGTCAGCATGGATTTACGAAGGGGAAATCATGCTTGACAAATCTACTGGAATTTTTTGAGGATGTAACTAGGAAAATTGACAGGGGAGAGTCAGTGGATGTGGTGTACCTCGACTTTCAGAAAGCCTTCGACAAGGTCCCACATAGGAGATTAGTGGGCAAAATTAGGGCACATGGTATTGGGGGTAGGGTACTGACATGGATAGAAAGTTGGTTGACAGACAGAAAGCAAAGAGTGGGGATAAATGGGGCCCTTTCGGAATGGCAGGCAGTGACCAGTGGGGTACCGCAAGGTTCGGTGCTGGGACCCCAGCTATTTACAATATACATTAATGACTTAGACGAAGGGATTAAAAGTACCATTAGCAAATTTGCAGATGATACTAAGCTGGGGGGTAGTGTGAATTGTGAGGAAGATGCAATAAGGCTGCAGGGTGACTTGGACAGGTTGTGTGAGTGGGCGGATACATGGCAGATGCAGTTTAATGTAGATAAGTGTGAGGTTATTCACTTTGGAAGTAAGAATAGAAAGGCAGATTATTATCTGAATGGTGTCAAGTTAGGAGGAGGGGGAGTTCAACGAGATCTGGGTGTCCTAGTGCATCAGTCAATGAAAGGAAGCATACAGGTACAGCAGGCAGTGAAGAAAGCCAATGGAATGTTGGCCTTCGTAACAAGAGGAGTTGAGTATAGGAGCAAAGAGGTCCTTCTACAGTTGTACCGGGCCCTGGTGAGACCGCACCTGGAGTACTGTGTGCAGTTTTGGTCTCCAAATTTGAGGAAGGATATTCTTGCTATGGAGGGCGTGCAGCGTAGGTTCACTAGGTTAATTCCCGGAATGGCGGGACTGTCGTATGTTGAAAGGCTGGAGCGATTGGGCTTGTATACACTGGAATTTAGAAGGATGAGGGGGGATCTTATTGAAACATATAAGATAATTAGGGGATTGGACACATTAGAGGCAGGAAACATGTTCCCAATGTTGGGGGAGTCCAGAACAAGGGGCCACAGTTTAAGAATAAGGGGTAGGCCATTTAGAACGGAGATGAGGAAGAACTTTTTCAGTCAGAGAGTGGTGAAGGTGTGGAATTCTCTGCCTCAGAAGGCAGTGGAGGCCAGTTTGTTGGATGCTTTCAAGAGAGAGCTGGATAGAGCTCTTAAGGATAGCGGAGTGAGGGGATATGGGGAGAAGGCAGGAACGGGGTACTGATTGAGAGTGATCAGCCATGATCGCATCGAATGGCGGTGCTGGCTCGAAGGGCTGAATGGCCTACTCCTGCACCTATTGTCTATTGTCTATTGTCTAATTCTGCAGCAGCAAAAGGTGACTCAAAATTATCTGTGGAATCAAAGGTGGGGGAGGGACAAAAAAATCCCTCCAGGTTCACTCGGGGCACAACCTTTTAAAACTTACAACTGAAATAAATAACAGTAAATCAGACTTTGGGCACCATGTTATCCAAACCGTTCACCTGAAGGCTAGCGATTAACATTTACTGGAATTGACAATTAATCTAAATTACACAGAGCTGCCTAATTGTTGTGAATTTGCATAAATCAGAGTGGACCTTGCTATTGAATAATTATCTCGGAATTAAGTTAATTTTGGAGCTGGAAAAACTAATATACAAAAATTGGGTTCTAATTAAATGCAATTCAAATATCAGTTATGCAGTTTGTATATTCTTGGCAATGTTTTTGTTTTAGTTTCAGAGATACAGGCCCTTCGGCCCACTGGGTCCGCACCGACCCATGGTCCCCGCACACTTACACTATCCTACGGAAATAACTGCAGATGCTGAATCAAATTGAAGATAGACACCAATGCTGGAGTAACACAACGGGTCAGGAGAGAAGGAATGGGTGACTTTTCGGGTCGGGTCTGAAGAAGAGTCTCGATCCGAAACGTCACCCATTCCTTCTCTCCTGAGATGCTGCCTGACCCGCTGAGTTACTCCAGCATTTTGTGTCAACCTAATACTATCCTACACACACTAGGGACAATTTACACTGATACCAAGCCAATTAACCTACAAACCTGCACGTCTCTGGAGTGTGGGAGGAAACCGGAGATGTTTTGAGAAAACCCACGCGGGTCACGGGGAGAACGTACAAACTCCGTACGGACAGCACCCGTAGTCAGGATGGAACCCGTGTCTCCGGCGCTGTGAGGCAGCAACTCTACCGCTGCACCACCCTATATGTGTGCCATAGATGTGTTTAAGAAGTGCAATGATACTGATAATAACAAGATTCAAATGTATTACGCCCAAATGCATTCGTTTCTTTTCCAGGCACGTCTAACAATATTACATATAATATTGCAATCATCCCAGTAGTCTGAGTGTGATTAACTATCGTCACTTAGACTGCACATCTAGTCATTGCACCAAACACAGTCATGCAGGGAGAGATTGAAGGGTCTGAAGAAGGGGCCCAACCTGAAACTTCACCCATCCCTGTTCTTCAGAGATGCTGCCTGACCCGCAGAGTTACTCCAGAGCAATGTGCCTAGCTTTGGTACGACCAGCATCTGCGGCTCCATGTTTCTGCATTAGGCTTAGGACTCAGAAAGCAAACCAACGCCTCTACTTCCTTAGGAGGTTTAGGATGTTCGGCGTGTCCGCCTACGGCTCTCACCAACTTCTACAGATGCGCCATAGAAAGCATTTCATCGGGACGCATCACAGCTCGGTTTGGGAACAGCTCCATCCAAGACCAGCCAGAAGTTGCTGAGAATTGTGGACGCAGCCCAGACCGTCACACAAACCAACCTCCCTTCCACTGACTCCATCTACACCTCACGCTGCCTCGGCAAGGCCAGCAGTCCAGACCATCACACAAACCAACCTCCCTTCCACTGACTCCATCTACACCTCACGCTGCCTCGGCAAGGCCAGCAGCCCAGACCATCACACAAACCAACCTCCCTTCCATCGACTCCGTCTACACCTCACGCTGCCTCGGCAAGGCCAGCAGCCCAGACCATCACACAAACCAACCTCCCTTCCATCGACTCCATCTACACCTCACGCTGCCTCGGCAAGGCCAGCAGCCCAGACCATCACACAAACCAACCTCCCTTCCATCGACTCCATCTACACCTCACGCTGCCTCGGCAAGGCCAGCAGCATAATCAAGGACCAGTCGCACCCCGGCCACTCCCTCTTCTCCCCTCTCCCATTTCCGTAATATCCTGCACTTGCATCAAAAAATGCGATTTGAAAGGAAATGGACACATTATTATCCTTGAGAGGGAATTTTTATTCCATCTCTCAATTGGTTTTTTTTTGTAGTCATTTGTGAATTCCAGAAGGGTAAATTTCCGTTACCCGAGCTGCAGTTCACCCATGACACGGTTCGGCACGGTGGCGCAGCGGTAGAGTTGCTGCCTCACCGCGCCAGAGACCCGGGTTCCATCCCGACCACGGGCGCTGTCTGTACGGAGTTTGCACGTTCTCCCCGTGACCTGCGTGGGTTTTCTTTGAGATCTTCGGTTTCTTCCCACACTCCCAAAGACGTGCAGGTTTGTAGGTTGATTGGCTTGGTATAAATGTTTTAAAAAACTGTCCCTCGGAAAGTGTTAGTGTGCGGGGATCGCTGGTCGGCACGGACTCAGTGGGCCGAAGGGCCTGTTTCCGCGCTGTATCTCTAAACTAAACTGAACTAAATTAATCACCTGCATTTTTGAGCCTTATCAAATTTTGACATCAAGTCAATTCCAGATTCTGGGGTTATTATCTGATAATTTGTCCAGGTGGACATAAGATTGCCTTGAGGAATTGGCTCTTTCATTAGGCATGTGCGATAATTGACATCACTTCCAACATCGTAGAGCTACTGCCATTACATTGCAGTTATTGATACTGTTGATGGATCACTGTCACCAATCATCCCCATCGCTACCAATCATTCTCCCAGCTGCCTTCTCTGTGCCCGGCCTAGGCTAACAGATAAAGCCTTGAAGATAACGTTTCAGTTTTTGTTTTAGATTGAAATACAATAGACAATAGACAACAGACAATAGGTGCAGGAGGAGGCCATTCGGCCCTTCGAGCCAGCACCGCCATTCACCGTTTTCATGGCTGATCATTCTCAATCAGTACCCCGTTCCTGCCTTCTCCCCATACCCCCTGACTCCGCTATCCTTAAGAGCTTGATCTAGCTCTCTCTTGAATGCATCCAGAGAATTAGCCTCCACTGCCTTCTGAGGCAGAGAATTCCACAGATTCACAACTCTGACTGAAAGGTTGGAAACAGGCCCCTCAGCCCAACGAGTCCGCGCCGACCAGCGATCCCCGCACACTAACACTATCCAACACACACTAGGGGCCATTTACATTTACACCAAGCCAATCAACCTACAAACCTGTACGTCTTTGGAGTGTGGGAGGAAACCGAAGATCTCGGAGAAAAACCACGCAGGTCACGGGGAGAACGTACAAACTCCGTACAGACAGCACCCGTAGTCAACAGACAATAGGTGCAGGAGGAGGCCATTCGGCCCTTCGAGCCAGCACCGCCATTCACCGTGATCATGGCTGATCATTCTCAATCAGTACCCCGTTCTTGCCTTCTCCCCATATCCCCTGACTCCGCTATCCTTAAGAGTATCTAGCTCTCTCTTGAATGCATCCAGAAAATTGGCCTCCACTGCCTTCTGAGGAAGAGAATTCCACAGATTCACAACTGTCTGCGTGGAAAAGTTCTTCCTCATCTCCGTTCTAAATAGCCTGCCCCTTATTCTTAAAGTGTGGCCCCTGGTTTGGGACTCCCCCCAACGGATTCCCTGTAACCGCTGTAAGGCAGCAACTCTACCGCTGCGCCACCGTGCCGCTCACGGTTCATATTGCATTTTTATCATGCGGAGAGATTTCAAGTTGGTCTCTGCTTGTCTTTTCCTTTTAAATAAGCCGCGTGCCCTATTGTCAGGAGATTCAAGGTGGTCACGCTGCCTCTCTCCAGAGGCTCACTGTTCTTCAGCATCTGTGGGGAATTTCAAATCACTATGGTAATATTAAAAACAACGACTAATTCTTTCACTTATAAATAGAAAGCTACGGGGCTGCACTCCCTACCACTTGATGTTGTCTGGCTCAATGTACAGTCCAACCGAGCAAAAGGCAGCAATTAATTCAGTCATTTACGGAAAGAAATTGTCCTTGATCAGCTTGAGTCAAGTGTAAAAGAGGTTTCACCTTTGGAAATTGTTCTCTACAAAGTCGGGTTATCAATTGGTGACTGGATTTGTTAAATCAGGTTACAAAATAAGTAGGATGGAACTGCAGGTGCTGGTTTAAACCGAAGACAGACACGAAGCGCTGGAGTAACTCAGCGGGACAGGCAGCGTCTCTGGAGGAAAGGGACAGGTGACGTTTCGGACCGAGACGTTAATAGGTGGCATTTCGGGTCGCACAAAGCTTCCAAGATGGCGCCCAACCCAGGTGACCATCTGCGTGCTGGCCACAGAAACAGATCTACAAACACAATCACTCCACACTCTTTAGGCTTTTATACGCTGGAATTTAGAAGGATGAGAGGGGATCTTATTGAAACATGTAAGATTATTAAGGGATTGGACACGTTAGAGGCAGGAATCATGTTCCCAATGTTGGGGGAGAACCAGGGGCCACAGTTTAAGAATAAGGGGTAGGCCATTTAGAACGGAGATGAGGAAAAACCTTTTTCAGTCAGAGAGTTGTGAATCTGTGGAATTCTCTGCCTCAGAAGGCAGTGGAGGCCAATTCTCTGGATGCTTTCAAGAGAGAACTAGATAGAGCTCTTAAGGATAGCGGAGTCAGGGGGTATGGGGAGAAGGCAGGAACGGGGTACTGATTGTGAATGATCTGCCATGATCACATTGAATGGCGGTGCTGGCTCGAAGGGCCAAATAGTCTACACCTGCACCTATTGTCTATTGTCTATAAATCTCTATCCATACACTGTGGACGGCTCGATTGTAATCATGTATTGTCTTTCTGCTGACTGGTTAGCACGCAACCAAAGCTTTTTGCTGTACCTTGGTACACGTGACAATAAACTAAACTGAAACTGAGGCTCCTTCTTCATACTGAGAGTCAGGGGAAAGGGAAACGAGAGGTTTAGATGACGATATGGAGAGAAGATGGACTTCACAGTAGATTGCACCTTTGTAGCCTTCGCTGTGAGTTTGGAAAGCCGGCCGCTAAAATCCACATCAACTTTGCCAATCGAGAGTCTACTCGATAACTGTGTTCAAGGAAAAATGACCAAACGCATCTCAAACGTAGTTACCAACTGCTCTGGGTTCACGGAATAGAACGACACAATTCACCAAACTAATGATCCAGGATTTAAGTAGTTTGACGCTTCACTGATCTGGGCGCCAAAGTGGCAAGACAGATTACATACCAGACCTCGTTTGTCAACGAGCCATTCCTTAATGGTTGACACGGCAATCTCGGCTGCATCCTCTTGCGGGAAACCTGGAAGACAATTTTTTTAATCTTGTGTCAGAAGGAACTACAATAGACAATAGACAATAGGTGCAGGAGGAGGGAATTCAGCCCTTCGAGCCAGCACCGCCATTCACCGTGATTATGGCTGATTATTCACAATCAGTACCCCATTCCTGCCTTCTTCCCATACCCCTTGACTCCGCTATCATTAAGAGCTCTATCTAGCTCTCTCTTGAATGCATCCAGAGAATTGGCCTCCACTGCCTTCTGAGGCAGAGAATTCTTCAGATTTACAACTCTCTGAGTGAAAAAGTTCTTCCTCATCTCCGTTCTAAATGGCCTACCCCTTATTCTTAAACTGTGGCCCCTGGCTCGGGACTCCCCCAACGTCGGGGACATGTTTCCTGCCTCTAACGTGTCCAACCCCTTAATAATCTTATATGTTTCGATAAGATCTCCTCTCATCCTTCTAAATTCCAGTGTATACAAGCCCAGTCGCTCCAGTCTTTGAACGTACGACAGTCCCGCCATTCCGGGAATTAACCTCGTGAACCTACGTTGCACGCCCTCAATAGCAAGAATGGATAGAGTCATAGATTGATACAGTGTGGAAACAGGCCCTTCGGCCCAACTCGCCCTCACCGCCTAACATGTCCCAGCTACACTAATCCCACCTTCCTGCATTTGGCCCATACCCCTCCAAACCTGTCCTATCCATGTACCTGTCTAACTGTTTCATAAACTTTGGGATAGTCCTAGCCTCAACTACCTCCTCTGGCAGCTCGTTCCATACTGCTGATGCTTCTGGAAACTACACCTGCAGAAATGGTGTCCAGGTGCAGCTCCTGAATGAACGTGTTGGGGAACTGGAGCAGCAGCTGGATGACCTCAGGAGCATCCGGGAAAACAAGAGCTTCCTGGACAGGACCTTCAGTGAGGTTGTCACACCAAGGATGCAGGAAGAGCGAAGGTGGGAGACCGTGGGAAAGAGGAGTAAACGTGGAGTGGAGGAGGCCCTGGTGGCTGTGCCGAATGAAAACAAGTACACCCTCTTGGGAGCTGTCGGGGCAGAAGACAATAGACAATAGACAATAGGTGCAGGAGGAGGCCATTCGGCCCTTCGAGCCAGCACCGCCATTCAATGTGATCATGGCTGATCATTCTCAATCAGTACCCCGTTCCTGCCTTCTCCCCATACCCCCTGACTCCGCTATCCTTAAGAGCTCTATCCAGCTCTCTCTTAAATGCATTCAGAGAATTGGCCTGCACTGCCTTCTGAGGCAGAGAATTCCACAGATTCACAACTCTCTGACTGAAAAGGTTTTTCCTCATCTCAGTTCTAAATGGCCTATCCCTTATTCTTAAACTGTGGCCCCTGGTTCTGGACTCCCCCAACATTGGGAACATGTTTCCTGCCTCTAACGTGTCCAACCCCTTAATAATCTTATACGTTTCGATAAGATCTCCTCTCATCCTTCTAAATTCCAGTGTATACAAGCCTAGTCGCTCCAGTCTTTCAACAACATGAATGTATGGCAGAGGGGCTGGTGCGGGGAGCACGGATTTTTAGATTTAGAGACCTCTGGGATCTCTTCTGGGGTAGGGGTGACCTGTACAAAAGGGACGGGTTACACCTTAACAGCAGGGGGACCAACATTCTGGCAGGTAGGTTTGCTAGTGTTACACGTGTGGGTTTAAACTAAGTAGTGGGGGGGAGGGGTTGTCAAATTGGGAATTATAAGGATGGAGTTAAAGGGGAAGAGAGTACAGGAAAAGATGAGAAAGACACCCAAATTAATTGGACGGAAAGTTCGAGAAGGGATAAGAGAGTACGGTCAAGGCCAATAGTGACCGGTGTGAGAGGGGAGGTGAATACCGAATTAAAAGTGTTATATATGAATGCGCAAAGTATAAGAAATAAAGTGGATGAGCTTGAGGCTCAGTTAGAAATTGGTAAGTATGATGTTGTGGGAATCACTGAGACATGGCTACAAGAGGACCAGGGCTGGGAGCTGAATATTCAGGGGTACACAACGTATAGAAAAGACAGACAGGTGGGCAGAGGGGGTGGGGTCGCTCTGTTGGTAAGGAATGATATTCAGTCCCTTGCAAGGGGTGACATAGAATTAGGAGATGTAGAGTCATTGTGGACAGAACTGAGGAATTGTAAGGGTTAAAAAGACCCTAATGGGAGTTATCTACAGGCCCCCAAACAGTAGCCTCGACACAGGGTGCAAGTTGAATCAAGAGTTAAAATTGGCATGTAACAAAGGTAATGCTATGGTGGTTATGGGAGATTTCAACATGCAGGTAGACTGGGAAAATCAGGTTGGTAATGAACCCCAAGAAAGGGAATTTGTGGAGTGCCTCCGAGATGGATTCTTAGAGCAGCTTGTACTGGAGCCTACCAGGGAGAAGGCAATTCTGGATTTAGTGTCGTGTAATGAACCGGATTTGATAAGGGAACTCAAGGTAAAAGAGCCATTAGGAGGCAGTGATCATAATATGATAAGTTTTAATCTACAATTTGAGAGGGAGAAATAGAAATCGGAAATGTCAGTATTACAGTTGAACAAAGGGGACTATGGAGGCATGAGGCAGGAGCTGGCCAGAGTTGACTGGAAAGACCCTAGCAGGGAAGACGGTAGAACAACAATGGCAGGTATTTCTGGGAATAATACAGAAGGTGCAGGATCAGTTCATTCCAAAGAGGAAGAACGATTCTAAGGGGAGTAAGAGGTGACCGTGGCTGACAAGGGAAGTCAAGGACAGTATAAAAATAAAAGAGAAGAAGTATAACATAGCAAAGATGAACGGGAAGCCAGAGGATTGGGAAACTTTTAAAGAGCAACAGAAGATAACTAAAAAGGCAATACGGGGAGAAAAGATGAGGTACGAGGGTAATCTAGCCAATAATATAAAGGAGGATAGTAAAAGCTTCTTTAGGTATGTGAAGAGAAAAAAATTAGTTAAGCCAAATGTGGGTCCCTTGAAGACAGAAGCAGGGGAATTTATTATGGTGAACAAGGAAATGGCAGACGAGTTGAACAGGTACTTTGGATCTGTCTTCACTAAGGAAGATACACACAATCTCCCAGATGTTCTAGGGGCCAGAGGTCCTAGGGTGACAGAGGAACTGGAGGAAATTCACATTAGGCAGGAAATGGTGTTGGGTAGATTGATGGGACTGAAGGCTGATAAATCCCCAGGGCCTGATGGTCTGCATCCCAGAATACTTAAGGAGGTGGCTCTAGAAATCGTGGACGTATTGGTGATCATTTTCCAATGTTCTAAAGATTCTGGATCAGTTCCTGTGGATTGGAGGGTAGCTAATGTTATCCCACTTTTCAAGAAAGGAGGGAGAGAAAGCATGGAATTACAGACGAGTTAGTCTGACATCAGTGGTGGGGAAGATGCTGGAGTCGATTATTAATTTGGATAGCAGTAACAGGATCATTCCAAGTCAGCATGGATTTATGAAGGGGAAATCATGCTTGACTAATCTTCTGGAATTTTTTGAGGATGTAACAAGTAAAATGGACAAGGGAGAGCCAGTGGATGTAGTGTACCTGGACTTTCAGAAAGCCTTTCATAAGGTCACACACAGGAGATTAGTGGGCAAAATTAGAGCACATGGTATTGGGGGTAGGGTACTGACATGGATAGACAGGAATTGGTTGACAGACAGGAAACAAAGAGACGGGATTAATGGGTCTCTTTCAGAATGGCAGGCAGTGACAAGTGGGGTGCCGCAAGGCTCGGTGCTGGGACTGCAATTATTTACAGTTTGCATTCATGACATAGATGAAGGGATTAAAAGTGCCATTTGTCACATGTACCGAGGTACAGGAAATTAGTTTTTGTTTGTCGGCTTGTACTCGCTGGAATTTAGAAGACTGAGGGGGGATCTTATAGAAACTTACAAAATTCTTAAGGGGTTGGACAGGCTGGATGAAGGAAGATTGTTCCCGATGTTGGGGAAGTCCAGAACAAGAGGTCACAGTTTAAGGATAAGGGGGAAGTCTTTTAGGACCGAGATGAGAATGTTTTTTTTTCACACAGAGAGTGGTGAATCTGTGGAATTCTCTGCCACAGAAGGTAGTTGAGGCCAGTTCATTGGCTATATTAAAGAGGGAGGTAGATGTGGCCCTTGTGGCTAAAGGGATCAGGGGGTTTGGAGAGAAGGCAGGTACAGCATACTGAGTTGGATGATCAGTCATGATCATATTGAATGACGGTGCAGGCTCGAATGGGCTGAATGGCCTACTCCTGCACCTATTTTCTACGTTTCTATGTTTATTAGCAAATTTGCAGATGACACAAAGCTGGGTGGCAGTGTGAATGGGTCACGGGGAGAAGGCTGGAGAATGGGGTTGAGAGGGAAAGATAGACCAGCAATGATTGAATGGCCGAGTAGACTCGACGGTCGAAAATAGCCCAATTCTGCTCTCTTATGATTTATGAACATGTGAAATGCAAATCACTAATTCTAGCAGACACACTTTGGAGAGGAAAGAAAAGGGAGAAATCCCAACATATTTGTCCAGTGCAGGTCATAACACAAACGTAAAAAAACAATAGACAATAGGTGCAGGAGGAGGCCATTCGGCCCTTCGAACCAGCACCACCATTCAATGTGATCATGGCTGATCATTCTCAATCAGTACCCCGTTCCTGCCTTCTCTCCATACCCCATGACTCCGCTATCCTTAAGAGCTCTATCTACTCTCTTGAATGCATTCAGAGAATTGGCCTCCACTGCCTTCTGAGGCAGAGAATTCCACAGATTTACAACTCTCTGACTGAAAAAGTTTTTCCTCATCTCCGTTCTAAATGGCCTACCCCTTATTCTTAAACTGTGGCCCCTGGTTCTGGACTCCCCCAACATTGGGAACATGTTTCCTGCCTCTAACGTATCCAACAACTTAATAATCTTATATGTTTCAATAAGATCCCCTCTCATTCTTCTAAATTCCAGTGTATACAAGCCAAGTCGCTCCAGTCTTTCAACATATGACAGTCCCGCCATTCCGGGAATTAACCTAGTAAACCTACGCTGCACACCCTCAGCAGCAAGAATATCCCTCCTCAAATTTGGAGACCAAAACTGCACACAGTACTCTAGGTGCGGTCTCACTATGGCCCTGTACAACTGCAGAAGGACCTCTTTGCTCCTATACTCAACTCCTCTTGTTATGAAGGCCAACATTCCATTGGCTTTCTTCACTGCCTGCTGTACCTGCATGCTTCCTTTCAGTGACAGATGCACTAGGACACCCAGATCTTGTTGTACGTCCCCTTTTCCTAACTTGACACCATTCAGATAATAATCTGCCTTCCTATTCTTACCACCAAAGTGGATAACCTCACACTTATCCACATTAAACTGCATCTGCCATGCATCCGCCCACTCACACAACCTGTCCAAGTCACCCTGCAATCTCATAGGATCTTCCTCACAGTTCATACTGCCACCCAGCTTTGTATCATCTGAAAATTTGCTAATGGTACTTTTAATCCCTTCATCCAAGTCATTAATGTATATTGTAAATAGCTGCGGTCCCAGCACCGAGCCTTGCGGTACCCCACTAGTCACTGCCTGCCATTCTGAAATGGACCCATTTATCCCCACTCTTTGCTTTCTGTCTGCCAACCAATTTTCTATCCATGTCAGTACCCTACCTCCAATACCATGTGCTCTAATTTTGCCCACTAATCTCCTATGTGGGACCTTGTCGAAGGCTTTCTGAAAGTCGAGGTACACCACATCCACCGGCTCTCCCCTGTCAATTTTCCTAGTTACATCCTCAAAAAATTCCAGAAGATTAGTCAAGCATGATTTCCCCTTCGTAAATCCATGCTGACTCGGAACGATCCTGTTATTGCTATCCAAATGCTCCGCAATTTTGTCTTTTATAATTGACTCCAGCATCTTCCCCACCACTGATGTCAGACTAACTGGTCTATAATTTCCCGTTTTCTCTCTCCCACCTTTCTTAAAAAGTGAATCTATAATCACCCCATCTTAGACCAGAGAACAGTAAAGCACAAGAACAGGCCATTCGGCCCACAATGTCTGTTTCAAACACGATGCGAAGCCCAACTCAAATCGGCCTGCACATTATCCATACCCTTCCCTCTCCTGCATATCCATGTGCCTGTGTAAAAGCCTGTTAAATGCCACAATTGCATCTGCCTCAACTGCCACCCCGGCCTTTCCAGCCACTCATCACCCTCTGTGGAAACTCGAGTATAGAAGTTGGGAGATCATGTTGCAGATGTATAAGACGTTGGTGAGACCGCATTTAGAATATTGTGTTTAGTTCTGGGCATCATGTTATAGGAAATATATTGTCAAGCTTGAAAGGGTTCAGAAACGATTTACCAGGATGTTGCCAGGACTAGAGGGTGTGAGCTACAGGGAGAGGTTGAGTAGGCTGGGTCTCTATTCCATGGAGCACAGGAGGATGAGGGGAGATCTTATAGAGGTGTACAAAATCATGAGAGGAATAGATCGGGTTGATGCACAGAGTCTTTTACCCAGAGTAGGGGAATTGAGGACCAGAGGACATAGGTTCAAAGTGAAGGGGAAAAGATTTAATAGGAATCCAAAGGGTAACTTTTTCACACAGAGGGTGGTAGGTGTATGGAACAAGCTGCCAGAGGAGGTAGATGAGGCTGGGACTATCCCGTTGTTTAAGAGAGCATGTGTTTAAGAGACCCTTCTTCAGTCTGAAGAAGGGTCTCAACCCGAAACGTCACCCATTCCTTCTCTCCCGAGATGCTGCCTGACCTGCTGAGTTACTCCAGCATTTTGTGAATAAATATCGTTGTTTAACAGTTGGACAGGTACATGGATAGGACAGGTTTGGAGGGTTATGGACCAAGCGCAGGCAAGTGGGACGAGGGTAGCTGGGATATTGTTGGCCGGTGTGGGCGAGTTGGGCCGAAGGGCCAGTTTCCACACTGTATCACTCTATGACCAATTCATAGGATTATTTTATTTTGAAAGGTGAATTTCTGAGTGGTGTGATGCTAATCATTTGAAAAACCTGGCGGACTGGTGCTCTGATAACAACCTAAATACCACCAAGACCAAGGATCTGATCATCAACTTCCGTAGGTCACACAACGGGGAATACGCCCCGATCTTTATCAACGGGGACAGTGTGGAGATAGTTTCCAGCTTCAAGTTTCTGGGCACTCACATTTCGGAGGACCTAACATGGTCCAATAACACTGCTGCGCTGGTCAAGAAGGCACAGCAACGACTGTTCTACCTAAGAACACTGAAAAAGTCTGGTCTACCCCAACAGCTACTGACGACATTCTACCGCTGCACCATAGAGAGCATCCTAACGCATGGCATCCCTGTGTGGTATCTCAGCTGCACGGAGGCAGAGAGGAAAGCTCTTCAGTGGTTATTCCATAGAGCTCAGAGGACCATCAGAACACAGCTACCAGCCTTGGAGGGCATCTACAACACACGATGCCTCAGAAAAGCCATCAGCATCCACAAAGACTCTTCACACCCCTGCAACAGTCTGTTCGAACTTCTACCATCGGGCAGACGATACAAGGCCTTCTACGCCCGCACCTCCAGACTCAGGAACAGCTTCATCCCCAGGGCCATAGCTGCTATGAACCGGTCCTGCTGAGCCGGATGGTCACATCGCACAGTGATCCGGCACAGATCTACTTGCACTTTATTCTGTTTTAAAACTGTTCTAATTTGTTTCATTGGGTTGTTTAAATTAATACTGACTAGCTAATTAAATTATTGCATCGTATGGGAGGCGCATTCCCAATCTCGTTGACAATAAAGATATATTGTATTGTCAATATTTTCAGTCTGAAGAAGGGTCTCGACCTGAAACGTCACCCATTCCTTCTCTCCCGAGATGCTGCCTGACCTGCTGAGTTACTGTGAATAAATACCTTCGATTTGTACCAGCATCTGCAGTTATCTTCTTATATATATTGTATTGTATTATTCAGCCGAGAGCATTTTCAAGAACAGTTTATGTTTTTAATATTGAAACCTTAACATTATAAAATGGCACATGCAAATTAATTATTATGACTTATGAACGAGCTGCTAATATTGAAATTGTTTACACGAAAAGAAAATCAATTCCCCTAACTTGTGACTGAAACAGGTTTAAACATGTGTTTATAATTAAATCACTGTTCTGTTGAAGAGGAAGATGGGAAGGCCAATATTTATTTCCACATTCCACCAGTGGATTGCTTTTCACCGATCGATGGAAATCAATGCCTCCAGTTGCGAGGTGCTTAATCTCTGCCTCCATGTTGACAAAGTCCCTTAATTATAATTTCAGTCAACACTTGGGACTTGCAAAGGCAGGTAGTTCAAACAGCAGCAGGGATCTTAGGGGGGCAGCAAAGAGCTGGCAATGGCCAGTCTGAAGAAGGGTCTCGACCCGAAACGTCACCCATTCCTTCTCTCCCGAGATGCTGCCTGACCTGCTGAGTTACTCCAGCATTTTGTGAATAAATCAATTTGTACCAGCATCTGCAGTTATTTTCTTATACTGCTGGCAATGGAGACGTCTCCTACTCATTGAGCTCCACAAAGTGGGTGGCACGGTGGCGCAGCGGTAGAGTTGCTGCCTTACATAGAAACATAGAACATTGTTGCAGGAGTAGGCCATTCGGCCCTTCGCCGCCGTTCAATCTGATCATGGCTGATCATCCAGAATCAGTATCCCATTCCTGCTTTCTCCCCATATCCCTTGATTCCTTTAGCCCTGAGAGCGATATCTAATTCTCTTGAAAACATCCAGTGATTCGGCCTCCACTGCTTTCGGTTGCAGTGAATTCCACAGATTCACAACTCTCCGGGTGAAAAAGTTTTTCCTCATCTTAGTCCTAAATGGCCGATCCTTTATTCTTAAACTGTGACCTGCTGGTTCTGGATTCCCTCAACATGGGGAACCTTTTTTCCTGCATCTGTTCTGTCCAATTTTGTATGTTTCTGCAAAGGTCCCCTCTCGTCCTTCGAAATTCCAGTGAATGTAAGCCCAGTCGATCCATTCTTTCATCAAATGTCAGTCCCGCCATCCCGGGAATTAACCTGGTGAACCTACGCTGCACTCCCTCAATAGCAGGAATGTCCTTCCTCAAATTAGGAGACCGAAACTGCACGCAGCACTCCAGGTGTGGTCTCACCAGGGCCCTGTACAACTGCAGTAGGACCTCCTTGCTCCTAAACCCACATCCTATCGCTATTACAGTGCCAGAAACCCGGCTGTAGGATCATCGGCGTTGGTAAAACAATTGTAAATTGTTCCTTGTGTGTAAGATAGTGCTGGGGTATGGGGTGATCGCTGGGCAGCACGGACTCGGTGGGCCGAAGGGCCTCTCTCCGCACTTAGTTTAGTTTCGGAGATACAGCACGGAAACAGGCCCTTCGGCCCACCGGGTCTGCGCCGACCAGTGATCCCCGCACACATTAACACTATCCTACACCCACTGGGGACAATTTTTACATTTACCAAGCCAATTAACCTACAATTAACCTGCACGTCTTTGGAGTGTGGGAGGAAACCGAAGATCTCGGAGAAAACCCGCGCAGGTCACGGGGAGAACGTACAAACTCCGTACAGACAGAGCCCGTAGTCGGGATGGAACCCGGGTCTCCGGCGCTGCATTCGCCTTTAAGGCAGCAACTCTACCGCTGCGCCACCGTGACCGCCATGTATCTCTAGATTCAAAAGAACCACCGTAAGTACGGACGTAGATTTATCTTCATTACAGATTCTTCGGGGTAAAATGCATGCAAATCGAAGGGTTTGGTGCAGGGTTTGTAACGAGAATAACAATGAGCCATGGTGCAGTTAAATTGAAAAATGTGGATTAAACAACGTGTGTTACTCTCTCCCCTGGGAGCAATGCCAAGGTAATTGGCAATGAATCCAACGCATTTACCAGCGGGATATTTGCCTACCAATGACAGCAGATAAAGGCAAGACTTAATGCATTTTTCAAACTTGATCATTCTTAAACATTGCCAAACAAATGTTCTGGTGTTGAAAATTTAATTTTATCATTGTGGAACCACACTTCCTCTGATGTTTGGGGTTTCAAGACAAAATGCATGAATGTTTTAAACAATCACTGCCTGTCTCTTTTATCAGGCCCTTTTTTATTACACCGTTCACTAACTTTGTTTCATTTTTTTGGAAAGAATTATACATAATTGATGTTTCCTGCTGCTTCGGTCGTTACCTACCTCTTTGATCGGACTTCGCTGGCTTTACCTTGCACTAAACGTTAGTCCTTTATCATGAAATGCTGGAGTAACTCAGCAGGTCAGGCAGCATCTCAGGAGAGAAGGAATGGGTGACGTTTCGGGTCGAGACCCTTCTTCAGCCTGAAGAAGGGTCTCGACCCGAAACATCACCCATTCCTTCTCTCCTGAGATGCTGCCTGACCTGCTGAGTTACTCCAGCATTTTGTGAAATAAATACCTTTGATTTGTACCAGCATCTGCAGTTATTTTCTTACACAGTCCTTTATCATGTATCTGTGTACTGTGGACGGCTCGATTGTAATCATGTATTGTCTTTCCGCTGACTGGTTAGCACGCAACAAAAGCTTTTCACTGTACCTCGGTACACGTGACAATAAACTCAACTGAACTGCAGGAATCAGTGACAATAGACAATAGGTGCAGGAGGAGGCCATTCGGCCCTTCGAGCCAGCACCGCCATTCAATATGATCATGGCTGATCATTCACAATCAGTACCCCGTTCCTGCCTTCTCCCCCTGACTCCGCTATCCTTGTGGTTCAGAAGCCACTAAGTCTGAAGAGAAGGGTCTTGACCCGAAACGTCACCCATTCCTTCTCTCCAGAGATGCTGCCTGACCTGCTGAGTTACTCCAGCTTTTTGTGTCTATCTTCAGTTTAAACCTGCATCTGCTGTTCCTTCCTACACAGAAGCCACCAAGTTGTTTATCCAACTTACGTCTGTCTTGTGAAAATGTGTAGGTTAGATATCTGATGAGAGCAAACCCAGCCCTTTGAAACCTACAAACACTGGGAGAAGCTTCAGGGAGATGAACAGCAAAGCTGGATGTACGTTGTGGAATGCAAAAGCAAGACCACACAATGTTCATTCTGAGAGAATTGCAATATTTCTTATCTTATGGAGACAGGGAGACACAGAGACACGGAGACACGGAGACACGGAGACACGGAGACACAGAGACACAGACAAGGAGACACGGAGACACAGAGACACGGAGACACGGAGAGACGGAGACACAGAGACACAGAGACACAGAGACACAGAGACACAGACAAGGAGACACGGAGACACAGAGACACAGAGACACAGAGACACGGAGACACGGAGACACGGAGACACGGAGACACGGAGACACGGAGACACGGAGACACGGAGACACGGAGACACGGAGACACAGAGACACAGAGACACAGAGACACAGAGACACAGAGACACAGAGACACAGACAAGGAGACACGGAGACACAGAGACACAGAGACACGGAGACACAGAGAGTCACGGAGACACGGAGACACAGAGACACGGAGACACAGAGAGTCACGGAGACACGGAGACACAGACAAGGAGACACGGAGACACAGAGACACAGAGGCACAGAGGCACTGAGACACAGAAGCACAGAGACACGGAGACACGGAGACACAGAGACACAGAGACACGGAGACACGGAGACACGGAGACACGGAGACACGGAGACACAGAGACACGGGGACACGGAGACAGGGAGACACGGAGACAGGGAGACAGGGAGACACAGAGACACTGAGACACAGAGACACGGAGACACGGAGACACGGAGACACGGAGACACAGAGACACAGAGACACAGAGTCACAGAGACACAGAGACACGGGGACACGGAGACACAGAGACACAGAGACACAGAGACACTGAGACACAGGGACACGGGGACACGGAGACACAGAGACACAGAGACACGGAGACACGGAGACACGGAGACACAGAGACACTGAGACATGGAGACACTGAGACACGGGGACACGGAGACACAGAGACACAGAGACACTGAGACACTGAGACACAGAGACACGGAGACACTGAGACACAGAGACACAGAGACACAGAGACTGAGACACTGAGACACAGAGACACAGACAAGGAGACACGGAGACACGGGGACACGGAGACACGGAGACACGGAGACACAGAGACACAGACAAGGAGACACGGAGACACAGAGACACAGAGACACGGAGACACGGAGACACGGAGACACGGAGACACGGAGACACGGAGACACGGAGACACGGAGACACAGAGACACAGAGACACAGAGACACAGAGACACAGAGACACAGAGACACAGAGACACAGACAAGGAGACACGGAGACACGGAGACACAGAGACACGGAGACACAGAGAGTCACGGAGACACGGAGACACAGAGGCACTGAGACACAGAAGCACAGAGACACGGAGACACGGAGACACGGAGACACAGAGACACGGGGACACGGAGACAGGGAGACACGGAGACAGGGAGACAGGGAGACAGGGAGACACGGAGACACAGAGACACTGAGACACAGAGACACAGAGACACGGAGACACAGAGACACGGAGACACAGAGACACAGAGACACAGAGTCACAGAGACACAGAGACACGGGGACACGGAGACACAGAGACACAGAGACACAGAGACACTGAGACACAGAGACACGGGGACACGGAGACACGGAGACACGGAGACACGGAGACACGGAGACACAGAGACACTGAGACACGGAGACACTGAGACACGGGGACACGGAGACACAGAGACACAGAGACACTGAGACACTGAGACACGGAGACACGGAGACACTGAGACACAGAGACACAGAGACACAGAGACTGAGACACTGAGACACAGAGACACAGACAAGGAGACACGGAGACACGGGGACACGGAGACACGGAGACACGGAGACACAGAGACACAGAGACACAGACAAGGAGACACGGAGACACGGAGACACAGAGACACAGAGACACGGAGACACGGAGACACGGAGACACGGAGACACGGAGACACGGAGACACGGAAACATGGAGACACGGAGACACAGAGACACAGAGACACAGAGACACAGAGACACAGAGACACAGAGACACAGAGACACAGAGACACAGACAAGGAGACACGGAGACACGGAGACACAGAGACACGGAGACACAGAGAGTCACGGAGACACGGAGACACAGAGACACAGAGACACGGAGACACAGAGAGTCACGGAGACACGGAGACACAGACAAGGAGACACGGAGACACAGAGACACAGAGGCACAGAGGCACTGAGACACAGAAGCACAGAGACACGGAGACACGGAGAGACGGAGACACAGAGACACAGAGACACAGAAGCACAGAGACACGGAGACACGGAGACACAGAGACACGGAGACACGGGGACACGGAGACAGGGAGACACGGAGACAGGGAGACAGGGAGACACGGAGACACAGAGACTCTGAGACACAGAGACACTGAGACACGGAGACACTGAGACACGGGGACACGGAGACACAGAGACACAGAGACACTGAGACACAGAGACACGGAGACACAGAGACACAGAGACACTGAGACACTGAGACACAGAGACACAGACAAGGAGACACGGAGACACGGGGACACGGAGACACGGAGACACGGAGACACGGAGACACAGAGACACGGAGACACGGAGACACGGAGACACAGAGACACAGAGACACGGAGACACGGAGACACGGAGACACAGAGACACAGAGACACGGAGACACGGAGACACAGAGACACGGAGACACGGAGACACGGAGACAGGGAGACAGGGAGACACAGAGTCACAGAGACAGACACAGAAACAGGGAGACACAGAGAAATAGGCCCTTTGGCCCAACTCACCATTTTTTGCCTATCCCTAAACTAAAAAATTCGAAATCAATGTAATTTGTTGGATGACAAAAAGCAGCTTCATAGTTTATTCTATGTCGAACAACAGAGCACACAACTATAATTTCACTTTCACTGTCTCGTTTTCTAATATTTTTCCCAATCTTTTGCCGCAAAAATTAAGCGATAGATTTTATTAATATAACTGAGTCCATCCTCGAACTAGCTGTTTCAAACTAATTTAAACATTACATGTAATTAACTGCAGTTATTACCAGTTTTTCTCAAATAATTGCCGTGTGTGGACAGCTACAATCTCACGGGCTTGTACTTAGATATATCAAAATGTCGGGCCTTGTATCTGGAAACTGAATTAATTTTATGATGTACTCAATTATTTTAAAGTTATTATTGAACTGCCTGAATGATTATTCTGGGTGTCCTAGTGCATCAGTCGCTGTAAGGCAGCATGCAGGTACAGCAGGCAGTGAAGAAAGCCAATGGAATGTTGGCCTTCATAACAAGAGGAGTTGAGTATAGGAGCAAAGAGGTCCTTCTGCAGTTGTACAGGGCCCTGGTGAGACCGCACCTGGAGTACTGTGTGCAGTTTTGGTCTCCAAATTTGAGGAAGGATATTCTTGCTATTGAGGGCGTGCAGCGTAGGTTTACTAGGTTAATTCCCGGAATGGCGGGACTGTCATATGTTGAAAGACTGGAGCGACTAGGCTTGTATACACTGGAATTTAGAAGGATGAGAGGGGATCTTATCGAAACGTATAAGATTATTAAGGGGTTGGACACGTTAGAGGCAGGAAACATGTTCCCATTGTTGGGGGAGTCCAGAACCAGGGGCCACAGTTTAAGAATAAGGGGTAGGCCATTTAGAACGGAGATGAGGAAAACCTTTTTCAGTCAGAGAGTTGTAAATCTGTGGAATTCTCTAAATCTAAGAGCTAAATCTAACTCTCTCTTGAAAACATCCAATGAATTGGCCTCCACTGCCTTCTGAGGCAGAGAATTCCACACCTTCACCACTCTCTGACTGAAAAAGTTCTTCCTCATCTCCGTTCTAAATGGCCTACCCCTTATTCTTAAACTGTGGCCCCTTGTTCTGGACCCGTGTCCCGTATTAGCCCCGGAGGGTGCTGTAGGCCCGGACACTGTAGGCCCGGACACTGTAGGCCCGGACACTGTAGGCCCGGACACTGTAGGCCAGGGGGCCGCTGTAGGCCCGGACACTGTAGGTCAGGGGTCCGCTGTAGACCTGGACAGTGTAGGCCCGGAGGCCTGGGCACCGCCTAACGGAGGTTGCGCAGCAACCCGCCTCCAGGCCCGGGCGGCCGCCATTGGTGGAGCGGGAGCACGTGGCCGCTGGCTGGGTGAGGTCATGTGGGGCGCGGGGCGGTGATGTCACCCTTTGTCCCTTATTTGGGAGTGAGAAGGTTGGCAACCCTAGTGCCGAACACCATGCCAAGTTAAACTGATCTCCTCTGCCAGCACATGATCCAAATCCACCCATTCTAGATAGAGCTAGAATGAGATAGATAGAGCTAGAATCCCCCCAGAGGTAGATAGAGCTCTTAAGGATAGCGGAGTCAGGGGGTATGGGGAGAAGGCAGGGACGGGGTACTGATTGAGAATGATCAGCCATGATCACATTGAATGGTGGTGCGTACAGGCTTGAAGGGCCGAATGGCCTCCTCCTGCAGCTATTGTCTATTGTCATTCTCTGTATTTCCATGTGCCCATCTAACAGCCTCTTAGATGCCACCACCGTATCTGCCTTTGAGTCCTCTTGCGAAAAAAGATGAGAGTGGTCTTGGCATCATGTTTGGCACAGACACAGACATTGTGGGCTGAAGGGCCTGTTCTTGTGCTATACTGTTCTGCGTTCTATGTCAAGAGGGCAGTGTTGACTTGCCTTCCTCTAACGACAAGCTTCGATACAGCGGGCTATTTCAGAGGAGTGCTAAGTGGCGGCACGGGTGGCGCAGCGGTAGAGTTGCTGCCTTACAGCGAATGCAGCGCCGGAGACTCGGGTTCGATCCTGACTACGGGCGCCGTCTGTACGGAGTTTGTACGTTCTCCCCGTGACCTGCGTGGGGTTTTCTCCGAGATCTTCGGTTTCCTCCCACACTCCAAAGACGTGCAGGTTTGTAGGTTAATTGGCTGGGTAAAATGTAAAAACTCTCCCTAGTGGGTGTAGGATAGTGTTAAGTCTGAAGAAGGGTCTCGACCCGAAACGTCACCCATTCCTTCTCTCCGAGATGCTGCCTGACCTGCTGAGTTACTCCCAGCATTTTGTGAATAAATACCTTCGATTTGTACCAGCATCTGCAGTTATTTTCTTATACTATATGTTAGTGTGCGGGGATCGCTGGGCGGCGCGGACTCGGTGGGCCGAAGGGCCTGTTTCCGCGCTGTATCTCTAAATCTAAATCTAAATCCTTTTGAGCCTGGGGTCAAAAATAGGCCAATTCGACCAAGATTCCCCACAACTCATCAGTACACCACAAGGGTCTGATAAAAGTCCCAATATACTGACAGTCAGTATTACTGTACCTAATATTTAGCCTGCATTTATTTAATTTGTTGGGTTTAATTTCCCCAGCTGCTGCCGTTGGTGTCAAGACCCAGCATTCTTACAATGGAAGTTTAAGAAACATTTAGGTCGTACACCTTTCCTGCAATGATTCCCCAAACAGGAGATGACAATCTGTGTGCGATCTCTGTTAAGCATCACTATCTTTAATGGATTATTATGAACAAGTTTCATTATCGTTTAATCAATCCGTTCAGCTGGTGCTCATTTTTCATCAGAAGTGGCTTCCAAAATAGTGTCGAGCATTCGCTCCAATGCTATCTGGGGAAGCACACGCTGCATCAAACGCACTTGGCAGTCCCACACACAGCACAGCCCTGATGCTCAATCTGCTGGGTGGCGATGGCAGATATTTGAGCGCGGAATCTGGCGGGGCCTAGCTCGGTTATGCCCCCTGCTTACTCCGACATGCAGCAAACTCGGAAAACACACGGGAATCAAAGAGAGAGGGGGACAGAGAGAGAGAGAGAGAGGGGAGAGAGAGAGAGAGGGGGAGAGAGAGAGGGTGAGAGGGGAGAGAGAGAGGGGAGAGAGAGAGGGAGTGAGGGTGGTGGAGGGGAGAGAGGGAGGGAGAGGAGGAGGGAGAGAGAGAGAGGTTAGAGAGGGAGGGAGAGAGAGGGGGGGAGGGAGAGAGATGGGGGAGAGAGAGAGAGGGGGGAGAGAGAGAGAGGGGGGAGAGAGAGGGGGGGAGAGAGAGGAGGGGAGAGAGAAAGAGAGGGGGGAGAGAGAGAGGGGGGAGAGAGAGAGGGGGGAGAGAGAGGGGGAGGGAGATAGAGAGAGGTTAGAGAGGGAGGGAAAGAGAGAGAGGGGGGGAGAGAGAGAGGGGGGAGAGAGAGGGGGGGAGAGAGAGAGGGAGAGAGAAGAGAGAGAGAGAGAGAGAGAGAGAGAGAGAGAGAGAGAGAGAGAGAGAGAGAGAGAGAGAGAGAGAGAGAGAGAGAGAGAGAGAGAGAGAGAGAGAGAGAGAGAGAGAGAGAGAGAGAGAGAGAGAGAGAGAGAGAGAGAGAGAGGAGAGAGAGAGAGAGAGAGAGAGAGAGAGAGAGAGAGAGAGAGAGAGAGAGAGAGAGAGAGAGAGAGAGAGAGAGAGAGAGAGGAGAGAGAGAGAGAGAGAGAGAGAGAGAGAGAGAGAGAGAGAGAGAGAGAGAGAGAAGCGAAGCCAGTGGCTGTGATTTGCGGTTCACTGATTCTGTGAGCAGCTTGGACAATTTTGACAAAAACAAAGCTCAATTTCACAAAAAAAGCCGCCGCTGGAGGAGGAGGAGTACTGAGAGCGCCAGGGGCCCCGTGCCCACTGAAGCAAGCGCCTGCCTGGAATACTGAAACGGCCAAGGTGCACTGGGGAGCAGAGAAGACTCCAGTGACAATGAGGGACAGAGACAGTGAACTGAAAGGAGGCAGGACCTTCCCAGCCACGCACAGCCTGCACAGCGGCAGCACGATCACACAGCATCTTCCTTTACATTAATCTAACGGCAATCTCAGTCAGCAGCAGCAACAATCTCAAGCTAACGTAGAGCGGCTGTGCATTGTGAACGGAGAGGAGGAGAGAGAGAGAGAGAGAGAGAGAGGGGGTTAGAAAGAGAGAGGTAGATTTTCAAAGTCTACAGAGAGACTTGGGCCTTTTGGAAGGGTGGGCTGAAAGATGGCAGATGGAGTTTAATGCTGATAAGTGTGAGGTGCTGCATTTTGGTAGGACAAATCAAAATAGGACGTACAGGGTAAATGGTAGGAATTGAGGAATGCAGTGGAACAGAGGGATCTGGGAATAACTGTGCATTGTTCCCTGAAGGTGGAATCTCATGTGGATAGGGTGGTGAAGAAGGCGTTTGGTATGCTTGCCTTTATAAATCAGAGCATCGAGTATAGAAGTTGGGATGTAATGTTGAAATTGTACAGGGCATTGGTGAGGCCGAATCTGGAGTATGGTGTGCAGTTCTGGTCGCCAAATTATAGGAAGGATGTCGACAAAATGGAGAGGGTACAGAGGAGATTTACTAGAATGTTGCCTGGGTTTCAGCACTTAGGCTACAGAGAGAGGTTGAACAGGTTGGGTCTTTATTCTTTGGAGCGTAGAAGGTTGAGGGGGGACTTGATAGAGGTTTTTAAAATTATGAGAGGGACGGACAGAGTTGACGTGGGTAGGCTTTTCCCTTTGAGAGTGGGGAAGATTCCAACAAGGGGACATAGCTTCAGAATTGAGGGACAAAGGTTTAGGGGTAACATGAGGGGGAACTTCTTTACTCAGAGGGTTGTGGCTGTATGGAATGGGCTTCCGGTGGAAGTGGTGGAGGCTGGCTCGATTTTATTATTTAAGAGTAAATTGGATAGGTATATGGATAGGAGGGGATTGGAGGGTTATGGTCTGAGTGCAGGTAGATGAGACTAGGTCAGGGAGAATGGTCGGCGTGGACTGGTAGGGCCGGACAGGCCTGTTTCCATGCTGTAGTTGTTATATATGTTATATATGTTATATATGTTATATATGTTATATAGGTGGAGAGGGAGAGAGGGGGAGAGGTTAGAAAGAGAGAGAGGTGGAGAGAGAGAGAGGGAGGGAGAGAGAGGTGCAGAGAGAGAGGGGGGAGAGGGAAAGGGAGAGGGGGAGAGAGAGAGAGAGAGAGAGAGAGGGAGAGAGAGAGATGGGGGGAGAGAGAGGGGTTAGAAAGAGAGAGAGGGAGAGAGAGAGAGGGGGGAGAGGGAGAGAGAGAGGAAGGGAGAGAGAGGTGCAGGGAGAGAGGGGGGGAGAGGGAAAGGGAGAGGGAGGGGTTAGAAAGAGAGAGAGGGAGAGAGAGAGAGGGGGAGAGAGGGGGAGAGAGGGGTGCAGGGAGAGAGGGGGAGAGGGGAAAGGGAGAGGGAGGGAGAGAGAGGGGTTAGAAAGAGAGAGAGGGAGAGAGAGAGGGGAAGAGGTTAGAAAGAGAGAGAGGTGGAGAGGGGGAGAGAGAGAGAGAGAGAGAGAGGGAGAGAGAGAGATGGGGGGGGGAGAGAGGGAGAGGGACTCCACTCGAAGTATCCCCGGCTTCGAGTGGAGATTTGCTTATCGAAACGTATAAGATTATTAAGGGGTTGGACACGTTAGAGGCAGGAAACATGTTCCCAATGTTGGGGGAGTCCAGAACCAGGGGCCACAGTTTAAGAATAAGGGGTAGGCCATTTAGAACTGAGATGAGGAAAAACATTTTCAGTCAGAGAGTTGTGAATCTGTGGAATTCTCTGCCTCAGAAGGCAGTGGAGGCCAATTCTCTGAATGCGTTCAAGAGAGAGCTAGATAGAGCTCTTAAGGATAGCGGAGTCAGGGGGGTATGGGGAGAAGGCAGGAACGGGGTACCGATTGAGAATGATCAGCCATGATCACATTGAATGGCGGTGCAGGCTCGAAGGGCCGAATGGCCTACTCCTGCACCTATTTTCTATGTTTCTATGAATGCACAGAGTCCACTACCAAGAGTCATGAAGCAGAGGGCATAGGGTTAAGGCGAGGGGGGAAAACTTCACAGGAACCTGAGTGGCAACCTTTTCACACACAGGTGGTGGGTGTATGGAACGAGCCACCAAAGGAGCTAGTTGAGGCAAGTACTGCAACACCATTGGAAAGACACTTGGGACAGGTAGACATAGGGTTGCCAACTGTCCCGTATTAGCCGGGACATCCCGTATATTGGACTAAATTGGTTTGTCCCGTACGAGACTGCCCTTGTCCCGTATTAGGCCCGGGTGGGGGGTTTTAGGCCCGGATGCTATAGGCCCATACGCTGTAGGCTCGGACACTGTAGGCCCGGACCCTGTAGGCCCGGACGCTGTAGGCCCGGACGCTGTAGGCCCGGACACTGTAGGCCCGGACACTGTAGGCCTGGACGCTGTAGGCCCGGACGCTGTAGGCCCGGACACTGTAGGCCCGGAAGCTGTAGGCCCGGACGCTGTAGGCCCGGATGCTGTAGGCCCGGACACTGTAGGCCCGGACGCTGTAGGTCCGGAGGGCCCGGGCGCCGCCTAACGGAGGTTGTGTGGCAACCCGCCTCCCGGCCCAGGCGGCCGCCATTATTGGAGCGGGAGCACGTGGCCGCTGGCTGGGTGAGGTCACGTGGGGCGCGGGTCGGTGACGTCACCTTTTGTCCCTTATTTGGGAGTGAGGAAGTTGGCAACCCCAGAAGGTAGACACAAAATGCTGGAGTAACTCGGCGGGTCCAGGCAACATCTCTGGAGAGAGAGGAATGGGTGACGTTTCGGGTCGAGACCCTTCTTCAGACAGTCTTGGGACAGGTACACTGGTAGGAAAGGTTTAGAGGGATATCGGCTGATCACAGGCAAGTAGGACCAGTGTCGATGGGGCATGTTGGTCGGCATGGGCAAGCTGGGCCGAAGGGTGTGTTTCAAAAAACGTTTTCACCCAGAGAGTTGTGAATCTGTGGAATTCTCTGCCGCGGAAGGCAGTGGAGGCCAATTCACTGAATGCATTCAAGAGAGAGCTAGATAGAGCTCTAGGGGCTAGCGGAATCATGGGATATGGGGAGAAGGCAGGCACGGGTTACTGATTGAGAATGATCAGCCACGATCACAATGAATGGCGGTGCTGGCTCGATGGGCCAAATGGCCTCCTCCTGCACCTATTTTCTATGTTTCTATGACTCTATGACTGTCATTAGTGGCTTATCCCTTACTTTGAGACGTGTAGGAAAATAACTGCAGATGCTGGTACAAATCGGTGTCACAAAATGCTGGAGTAACTCAGCGGGTCAGGCAGCATCTCTGGAGAAAAGGAAGGAATGGGCGACGTTTCGGGTCGAGACCCTTCTTCAGACTGATGTCAGGGGAGGGCATGAGTTACTCCAGCATTTTGCGATACCGTATTTTGAGACCATCCATATATACTTGTCTCAGTGTAACATCTGTGTGGTGATGAATTACACAGATTTATTGCAGTCTGGCTGGAAAAAAGAAATCTCATCACTGCCTTGCATGGATAACTTCTTCTCTTGCGATGTGATATTCATCTGGAGGGCTCTGTGTGACAGTTATACGGGAGGAACTGGGTAATCTTTCAGACAGGGCACCAAACATTCATCCACAGCTTACAATTGCAAAAACTTCCTGTTCCAAATTAGTCTTTGTCTCTCGTTTGGCAGCTTTGCTGGCAGACTTAGGAGGATGAGGGCAGATCTCGTAGAGGTGTACAAAACCATGAGAGGAATAGA
>NC_135961.1:66549780-66573082 GCF_053455715.1 Rhinoraja longicauda | reverse complement strand
TGCCTCTAACGTGTCCAACCCCTTAATAACCTTATACGTTTCGATAAGATCCCCTCTCATCCTTCCAACGAAGCATTTCATATCTGGAGCATCTTAATCATGGGGGGGGGGGGGGGGGGGGGGGGGGGGGAGAAGGCCGGTGGTGGCCAAAAGCAGGAGTGTATTGCATTTGCGAGTACATTTAATCTATTTAGCTTACAGTTTTAACCAACGCAATATTGATTTTGGTATTATGGGCATTAATCATACTGGGAAGCTGTCCAAACCGGTGACAAACAGCGCTACAGGTCACACACACACGCAGCCCACAGAAGCAGCTGGCGAGAAGGCAAGAAAGAAATGAAACTCTGTGCACAAGGTCAGAGATGACAGCATTCAATCCACAAACGACACTTCCTCTCGCTTGCACTATCTCCGTGTTCATGTCGTGGCGTTTTCATCGTTTTCGATGGTGGGCGAGGTAAAGTCAGAACCTTTGGCATTTCTACAAGTCCTCTCTCTGCGGAATCGGTGCGCTACAACGCTGAGAACTACGTTCTGCATTCTGTAACTCCCGCCTTGCTCCATCCTAGTTCCCTTCAGAGGTACAGCGTGGAAACAGGCCCTTCGGCCCAGCTGAGTCCATGCCAACCATGTTGGGTATGAAAATGCTGGTACAAATCGAAGTTATCACAGAATGCTGGAGTAACTCAGCGGGTCAGGCAGCATCTTGGAGAGAAGGAATGGGCGACGTTTCGTGTCGAGACCCTTCTTCAGTCTTCGGGAGATGAGGCCTGACCCGCTGAGTTAGTTCCAGCATTTTGTGTCTACCTTCAAAGCCTTCATGTTGAGTGTAATTGTCTGTAACTCATTTTCTCCGAGCGCACAGCGAACAACGGCCAGTTCCCTTGATCATCGTGACTTTTTTTGCACATCTTTCATTCACTTGTTCTATATCTTTAGATTTAGAGATGCAGCGCAGAAACAGGCCCTTCGGCCCACCGGGTCCGTGCCGCCCAGCGATCCCCGCACACCAACCTACACCCACTAGGGACAATTTTTACATTTGCCCAGCCAATTAACCTACAAACCTGTACGTCTTTGGAGTGTGGGAGGAAACCGAAGATCTCGGAGAAAACCCACGCAGGTCACGGGGAGAACGTACAAACTCCGTACAGACGGCGCCCGTAGTCGGGATCGAACCTGAGTCTCCGGCGCTGCATTCGCTGTAAGGCGGCAACTCTACCGCTGCGCCACCGTGCCGGCTCAATCTCTCTGCATCACCACCGTCTATAGCTCTCGTTTCCCTTTCCCCCGACTCTCGGTCTGAAGAAGGGTCTCAACCCGAACACGTCACCCACCCCTTCTCTCCGGAGATGCTGCCTGACCCGCTGAGTTACTCCCGAATTTTGTGTCCGCCTTCTAAAAAAAGTGTCTGGTCTTACACTTAAGGCAGCCGGGAAGAATTTCAAATGCACGACGTTCATTTCTGTCCATTTTTCCGCCAATATAATATTATCGCACAGAAGGTTGGCATGGTAGCCACTGTGTTTTGGGGGTTTTTGGGGTTGTGTAATTTGAATGCCTATTTAATGCTTTTATTGTTGGACTGTGGGTGACCGGATTTCGTCCAATATTGGATGACAAATAAAGCTATCTTGATCTTGTAAGAGAGGCAAAAATAAAATCAGAAACAAAATACTGGTGCTTCCACATGACAGCACCCAGGAAGATAAATAGCATCGGGATAATTAGTGCCCGACTGCGAAGCTTGCTTCCACAACGACTTTGAAGAAAAGTGTCATTTTCTCAGTAAAGTCTGCCGTCTTAATCCAGTTCTCCTTTACTTCAGAAAAGCAGCAATTACGATCAGCGTGGCCACAGCACAACGAGAAAGATTTGGAAACCTTTTCAGAAATAAATACCTCACTAACGAAAGAAAGCCAGAACATGAGATGGAGCTGGCTGGGAAATTAAACTGACAACCCCAGAGACGACAGGTTTTTGCTGCAGAATCTCAACCCCTTCCCCCTCCCCTCTCCCATCAGGCACGAGGTACATAAGTATCAATGTGCACACCTCCAGATTCGGACCCGGGTTCCATCCCGACCGCGGGCGCCGTCTGTGCAGGGAGTTTGTACGTTCTCTCCGTGACCTGCGCGGGTTTTCTCCGGGTGCTCCGGTTTCCTCCCACACTCACTCCCCCCCAAGACGTCCAGGTTTGTAGATTAATTGGCTTGGTATCATTGTAAATTGTCCCTAGTGTGTGTACGATAGTGGCGCAGCGGTAGAGTTGCTGCCTCACAGCGCCAGAGACCCGGTCTCGGGTCCCAACTACGGGTGCTGTCTGTACGGAGTTTGTTTGTTTGTACGCACGGGTTTTCTTCGAGACAATAGGTGCAGGAGTAGGCCATTCGGCCCTTCGAGCTAGCACCGCCATTCAATGTGATCATGGCTGATCATCCACCATCAGTACTCCATTCCTGCCTTCTCCCCATACCCCCTGACTCCGCTATCCTTAAGAGCTCTATCTAGCTCTCTCTTGAATGCATTCAGAGAATTGGCCTCCACTGCCTTCCGAGGCAGAGAATTCCACAGATTTACAACTCTCTGACTGAAAAGGTTTTTCCTCATATCCGTTCTAAATGGCCTACCCCTTATTCTTAAACTGTGGCCCCAGGTTCTGGACTCCCCCAACATTGGGAACATGTTTCCTGCCTCTAACGTGTCCAACCCCTTAATAATCTTATATGTTTCGATAAGATCCCCTCTCATCCTTCTAAGTTCCAGTGTATACAAGCCTAGTCGCTCCAGTCTTTCGACATATGACAGTCCTGCCATTCCGGGAATTAACCTCGTGAACCTACGCTGCACGCCCTCAATAGCAAGAATATCCTTCCTCAAATTTGGAGACCAAAACTGCACACAGTACTCCAGGTGCGGTCTCACTAGGGCCCTGTACAACTGCAGAAGGACCTCTTTGCTCCTATACTCAACTCCTCTTGTTATGAAGGTCAACATTCCATTGGCTTTCTTCACTGCCTGCTGTACCTGCAAGCTTCCTTTCAGCGACTGATGCACTAGGACACCCAGATCTCGTTGTACGTCCCCTTTTCCTAACTTTGGTTTCCTCGCACACTACAAAAACGTACAGGTTTTGTAGGTTAATTGGCTTCGGTATAAATGTAAATTGTCCCCAGTGTGTGTAGGATAGTGTTAGTGTGCGGGAATCGCTGGTCGGCGCGGGCTCGATGGGCTGAAGGGCCTGTTTCCACGCTGTAAACTGAAGTAGACAATCGGCAAAAACAACACCATTCCCCCACCCCACCCCCCACAGTCCATTATCACGAGGGTTTACTGATGGATGATCTTGGAGGGATCGCAATTACTGCCAAATGAAGAGTTAATTTTTTCTCTGAAAAGCATTAATTCACAAAGGACTCTGATGATGATGTAAAAAGGATGGACTGTTTACAGAGCGGAAGCAGGCCCTTCGGCCCATCGCGTCCGTGCCGATCAGCGATCACCCCGTACACAAGCGCTATCCCACGCACACGAGGGGCAATTTACAAATCTTACCGAAGCCAATTAACCTACAAACCTGCACGTCTTTGGAGTGTGGGAGGAAACCGAAGATCACGGAGAAAACCCACACAGGTCACTGTGAGAACGTACAAACTCCGCACAGACAGCACCCTTAGGTGGGATCGAACCCGGGTCTCTGGCGCAGTAAGGCAGCGACTCTACCGCTGCTCCACCACCACTGTGACTGCTTCAAACAATGGACTGGCCTCCTTATTTACTGCTTGGGATGTCTGAAGAAAGGTCTCGACCCGAAACGTCACCCTTTCCTTCGCTCCGGAGATGCTGCCTGACCCGCTGAGTTACTCCAGCACTCTGTGAAACGTCACCTATCCATGTTCTACAGAGATGCTGCCTGACCCGCTGAGTTACTCCAGCACTCTGTGAAACGTCACCTATCCATGTTCTCCACAGATGCTGCCTGACCCACTGAGTTACTCCAGCACTCTGTGAAACGTCACCTATCCATGTTCTCCACAGATGCTGCCTGACCCACTGAGTTACTCCAGCACTCTGTGAAATGTCACCTATCCATGTTCTCCACAGATGCTGCCTGACCCGCTGAGTTACTCCATCTTTTTGTGTCCATCTTCGGCTGCACTATTAAGTCTCACCTAACCCACTAAAGATAAAAGACATGACTTGAACAATTAAAACACTACATTTGCCATTCTGCAACAAGCGACACCTCAGGAAAGAATAAATAAATCAGGCATTGTGCCAGAAACGTTTAGATTTTAAATCTTCACCTGACTTCTATTAATGCATCTGGAAATATTTTTAAATCTTATTACATTACATTGATTAACTAATGAAAGAAAATAATCAGCCGGCTATTTTCATTCCCATTAACTTTTAATTCTCCCTCTTTTATTTGTGATGATCCATTTCAATGATAAATTGCACCATGCTCTTGTTTATTGGCCGTTTCATTAATGCTTTAATGAGTTGAGATGCAGTTTTATGAAACATAGAAACATAGACAATAAGTGCAGGGGGAGGCCATTCGGCCCTTCGAGCCAGCACCGCCATTCCATATGATCATGGCTGATCATCCACAAACAGTACCCCATTCCTGCCTTCTCCCCATACCCCCTGACGCCTTGAGCCCCAAGAGCTAAATCTCCCTCTCTCTTGTATTCACTGGAGTTTAGAAGGATGAGAGGGGATCTTATTGAAACGTATAAAATTATGAAAGGACTGGACAAGCTAGATGCAGGACAAATGTTCCCAATGTTGGGCGAGTCCAGAACCAGGAGCCACACAGTGTTAGAATAAAGGGGAGGCCATTTAAAACTGAGGTGAGACAGAACGTTTTCACCCAGAGAGTTGTGAACTTGTGGAATTATCTGCCGCAGAAGGCAGTGGAGGCCAAATCACTGGATGGATTTAAGAGAGAGTTAGATAGAGCTCTCGGGGCTAGTGGAATCAAGGGATATGGGGAGAAGGCAGGCACAATAGACAATAGACAATAGGTGCAGGAGGAGGCCATTCGGCCCTTAGAGCCAGCACCGCCATTCAATGTGATCATGGCTGATCATTCTCAATCAGTACCCCATTCCTGCCTTCTCCCCATACCCCCTGACTCCGCTATCCTTAAGAGCTCTATCTAGCTCTCTCTTGAATGCATTCAGAGAATTGGCCTCCACTGCCTTCTGAGGCAGTGAATTCTACAGATTCACAACTCTCTGACTGAAAAAGTTTTTCCTCGTCTCAGTTCTAAATGGCTTACCCCTTATTCTTAAACTGTGGCCCCTTGTTCTGGACTCCCCCAACATTGGGAACATGTTTCCTGCCTCTAACGTGTCCAACCCCTTAATAATCTTATACGTTTCGATAAGATCCCCTCTCATCCTTCCAGCGTGGCTTTTCTCCGAGATCTTCGGTTTCCTCCCACGCTCCACAGACGTACAGGTTTAAGGGTTGCCAGTTCACACCTGCTCTCACACCAAGCCGGTAGCATCCTGTATCCACCTCCCATGAGTAGTTCACCTGTTCCTACTGGAAGCAGCCCATCTTTGATCCCACCACCTATACCCACACCATGCAGCTGGGAGCTTGAGGCAGCATCTTTCATTGTTTGAGCTTTGAATTACACACATTCTAGGTGGAGCAAAACAAAACAATCAGGTTGCCAACTTGCAAGCCCTTTGTGTTTGTCTGCGTTTGGGGAGAAGAGAAAAAATCTATTTTTACTCTTAGAAGTAAATTCCTATTTTGAAGACAAAATTCCTTTGAAACTAATTTTTGCCCCCAACATTATCTGAGGCAAAGCAGCATCTTCGAGGGTTATTGCCAGTTAAGGGGGGGGGAAACTATCTCACTCCCAAATACGGGGCAAGGTGACGTCACCGCCCTGCGCCCCACGTGACCTCACCCAGCCAGCTGCCACGTGCTCCCGCTCCACCAATGGCGGCTGCCCCGGGCCGGGAGGCGGGTTGCTAGGCAACCTCCGTCAGGCGGCGCCCGGGCCTCCGGGCCTACACTGTCCGGGCCTACACTGTCTGGAAGGTAGTTACAGATTTTAACCAGCATCTGCTGTTTCTTTCCTACTACACCTACAGTGTCCGGGCCTACACTGTCCTGACCTACAGTGTCCGGGCCTACACTGTCCGGGCCTACACTGTCCTGACCTACAGTGTCCTGACCTACAGCGTCCGGACCTACATCGCTCCCCGGGGCTAATGCGGGACAGGACGGGACAAATCAATTTAGCCCAAAATACGGGATGTCCCGGCTAATACGGGACAGTTGGCAACCCTATTGCCAGGACTCGAGAGCTTGAGCTATCGGGAGAGATTGGGCAGGTTAGGACTTTATTCCTTGAAGCACAGGAGGCTGAGGGGTGATTTTATGGTGGTGTGTAATATCATGAGGGGAACTGATAAGGTGAATGCACAGAATCTTTTACCCAGGTTAGAGGAATGAAGAACGAGAGGATATGGTGAGAGGAGAACGATTTAATAGCAACCTGAGGGACAACATTTTCACACAGTGGGTGGTGGGTATATTGAACGAGCTACCAGAGTAGATCATAAGATCAGATCATAAGTGATAGGAGCAGAACTAGGCAATTTGGCCAATGTCATCTACCCGCCATTCAATCATGGCTGATCTATCTCTCCATCCGAACCCCATTCTCCTGCCTTCTCCCCATTACCCCTGACACCCGTGCTAATCAAGAATCTGCAGGACCTATACATCAGGAGGTGCAGATCCAGAGCCAGCAACATTATGGGGGACCCCTACCACCCCAACAACGGACTGTTCCAGCTGCTACGGTCAGGCAAACGCCTCCGCTGTCACGCTGTGAAAACAGAGAGGATGAGACGGAGTTTCTTCCCACAGGCCATCAGGACTGTTAACTCTCATATCACCAGGGACTAATTTACTGTATTGATTTATTTTTTGTGTTGTGTCTTTTAAAAAAAAAAATCTATTCTCTTTGTAGTTTAGCACTATCCGCAAGTGTTGCCACTTTCATTTCACTGCACATCTTGTATGTGTATGTGACAAATAAACTTGACTTGACTTGAATCTATCTGTCTCTGCCTTAAAAATATCCACTGACTTTGCCTCCACAGCATTCTGTAGCAAAGAATTCCACAGATTCACCACCCTCTGACTAAAGAAATTTCCCCTCATCTCCTTCCTAAAAGAACGTCCTTTAATTCTGTCGCTCGTCACATGTTAACCTACTCATTCCGGTGATCATTCTTGTAAACCTCCTCTGGACCCTGTCCAGAGCCAGCACATCCTTCCTCAGATATGGGGCCCAAAATTGCTCATGATATTCCAAATTCCAAATGCTGCCTTACCAGTGCCTTATAGAGCCTCAGCATTACATCCCTGTTTTTGTGTACAAGCCCCTTGAAATAAATGCTAACATTGAGTTTGCTTTCTTTACTAACGATTCCACTTGCAGATTAACGTTTTGGGAATCCTGCACCACCACTCCCAAGTCCCTTTGCACCTCCGATTTCTGGTTTCTCTCCCCATTTAGAAAATAGTCTACGCCTTTATTCCTGCCACCAAAATGCACGACTCCACACTTTGCTGCACTATATTCCATCTGCCACTTCTCTGCCCACTCTCCCAACCTGTCCAAGTCCTTCTGCAGAGTCCATGCTTTCTCTGCACTACCTGCCCCTCCACCTATTTACCTATCATCCGCAAACTTGACCACAAAGCCTCCAATCCCCTCGTCCAAATCATTAATATGCAATGTGAGGAGCAGCGGCCCCAGCACCGAGCCCTGCGGAACTCCGCTAGTCACTGGCAGCCAAGCAGAAAAAGCCCCCTTTACTGCCACTCTTTGCCTTCTGCCGTCCAGCCAACCTGCTGTCCATGCCAGTATCTGCCCTTTGATGCTGTGGGCTCTCATCTTCCCACGCACCCTCCTATGTGGCACCTTCTCAGAGGCTTTCTCGGTAGACAACATCTACTGACTCTCCTATGTCTGTCCTGCTATTTACTTCTTCAAAGAATCCCAGCAAATTTGTCAGGTGAGGCCTCCCCTTCACAAAGCCATGATGACATCGGCCTATTTTACCGTGAACTTCTAAGTACTCCGTAACCTCATCCTTTATAATGGACTCTAAAATCTTATCAACCACCGAAGTCAGACTAACCGGCCTATAGTTCCCACTGTTCTGCTTTGCTCCCTTCTTGTGCAGCAGGGTAATATTGGCAATCATCTGGGACCACTCCTGACTCCAGTGATTCCTGAAATATCACCATCAATGCCTCTATAATCTCTAAAGCCACCTCTTTCAGAACCCTCGGGTGCAGTCCATCTTGTTCAGGTGACTTATCCACCTTGTGGCCTGTCAGCTTCTCCCTGGTAATAGCCACTCCACTAACCTCCACCCCCTGACTCTCTTGAATTTCAGGCACGTTGCTGGTGTCTTCCACTGTGAAGACTGATGCAAAAAAAGTTATACACACAATGCTGGGGTAACTCAGTGGGTCATGCAGCATCTCAGGAGAGAAGGAACTGTTGATGTTTCGGGTCAAGACCCTTCTTCAGACTGATGCTAAAAAGTTATTCAACTCCCCTGCCATTTCTTTATTCCCCATTATGAGGGCGTGCAGCGTAGGTTTACTAGGTTAATTCCCGGAATGGCGGGACTGTCATATGTTGAAAGACTGGAGCGACTAGGCTTGTATACACTGGAATTTAGAAGGATGAGAGGGGATCTTATCGAAACGTATAAGATTATTAAGGGGTTGGACACGTTAGAGGCAGGAAACATGTTCCCAAATGTTGGGGGAGTCCAGAACAAGCGGCCACAGTTTAAGAACAAGGGGTAGGCCATTTAGAACTGAGATGAGGAAAAACTTTCTCAGTCAGAGTTGTGAATCTGTGGAATTCTCTGCCTCAGAAGGCAGTGGAGGCCAATTCTCTGAATGCATTCAAGAGAGAGCTAGATAGAGCTCTTAAGGATAGCGGATCAGGGGGTATGGGGAGAAGGCAGGAACGGGGTACTGATTGAGAATGATCAGCCATGATCACATTGAATGGCGGTGCTGGCTCGAAGGGCCGAATGGCCTCCTCCTGCACCTATTGTCTATTGTTCATTATCACTTCTCCTGCATCATTCTCCAGTGGCCAACATCCACTCTTGCCTCTTTCTTACTCTTTATAAAACTGAAGAAACCTTTGCTATCCTCGTTTATATTATTGGCTAGCTTACCTTCGTATTTCATCTTTTCTCCCCGTATTGTCTTTTTAGTGACCTTCTGTGTTCTTTAAAAGCTTCCCCATCCTCCGGCTTCCCACTAATCTCTGCTATTGTCAGTGGCCATTGTCAGATTTTTAAAATAAAGGCCATTTTTTATACATGTTGGTTTCACCATGTAGAAATGACAGCAGCGTTATGCTTATTAAAATCTGACAATGGCCACTTTAACCACATGTGATTTTTTTTTCTATTACAAATCTCAAATTGTGGAGTACAGAGGCAAATAAATAAATGATGGGTCTTTGCCCCAAACATTATGGAGTGCACTGTAAATTGTCAGTGTATATAATGTGCATTTGAGGTGTTATGGTTGAGAGAATTGAACATTATTATAGTGCTTTACAAAATGCTGGAGTAACTCAGCAGGTCAGGCAGCATCTCAGGAGAGAAGGAATGGGTGACGTTTCGGGTCGAGACCCTTCTTCAGACTCAAAAAGACTCAGACTCAGTCTGAAGAAGGGTCTCGACCCGAAACGTCACCCATTCCTTTTCTCCTGAGATGCTGCCTGACCTGCTGAGTTACTCCAGCAATTTGTTAAATAAATACCTTCGATTTGTACCAGCATCTGCAGTCATTTTCTTTCATTATTATATTGCTGCTGAGCTAAATATTTAATCGTCGATTTTAGATGTGAGATTTAAACGGACCATTGTAAAATAGTAACATCATAGAATTATTAAACACATGTAGAAAGTTATTACTGATTACATTTTTTTTAAAGAAAAGGATAAGCAGTATATTCGGTAAGTGTACATGTTACACTTTGTATGTAAGAATTATAGGGAAGATAATTGACAAATTGCTAATATTATCGCTGTTGAGCCGACAGCATACTTGTTTATGAGCTTTCTCCCTGTCATATTAATGGAGAATAAATTAAAAGAACCTGTTGATCAAAAATAATTGAGCCTAATCAGTATTTATAAAAGGTTTGCTGAGACCATGTTGCTCTTGAGAATTTTTAACAGCTCGGTTTTCCACTTGATCTTTAAGCAACATTCTCAATATGTCCAGCCCCCATCAAACAGATATTTGTATTCATGTCTAGATTCTCTTCGTTGCTGGTGCCATTTTAAAACTGAACAGTTGGCTCAATGCTTCTGCTCATTTTTCCCTCCCAAATATCAATCATGACAAATCTCTGCACTAAACTTCATTGCCAGCACGTCTTTCTCTATCTCTTTTCTCCACACTGGTAGTGTCCTCCAGGGTTCTGTTTCAAACATTTCGAGGTTTTGTGCCGTCTATTAATTTTGAAATCACACTCTACATACTGGACACTCAGGTGTCAAGTACCTGGAAAGATTCAGAATGTTGGCATCACAAAACGCATCGTTTCGCTCAACACCTTCGCTCAGTCCGCCTTAACCAACCTGATCTCCCGGTGGCTCAGTACTTCAACTCCCCCTCCCACTCCCAGTCTGACCTTTCTGTCATGGGCCTCCTCCAGTGCCATAGTGTGGCCCACCGGAAATTGGAGGAACAGCACCTCATAATTCGCTTGGGCAGCTTGCAGCCCAGCGGTATGAACGTCGACTTCTCCAACCTCAGATAGTTCCTCTGTCCCTCTCTTCCCCTCCCCCTTCCCAGTTCTCCCTCTGTCTTCATGTCCCCACCTATATCCTTCCTTTGTCCCGCCCCCCCTGACATCAGTCTGAAGAAGGGTCTCGACCCGAAACGTCACCCATTCCTTCTCTCCTGAGATGCTGCCTGACCTGCTGAGTTACTCCAGCATTTTGTGATACCTTCGATTTGTACCAGCATCTGCAGTTATTTTCCTTCAGAGTGTTGGCGGTCAGAGTATATTTTCATCCGTAGCAAAAACCACTATTTGCCACGACTCGAAGATATACACAGAATGTTGGAGTAACTCGGCAGGACACACAAAGGGTGTATTTCACACGAAAGGTGGTGGGTTTAGAGATACAGCACGGAAACAGCCCCTTTGGCCCACCGGGTCCGCGCCGACCAGCGATCCCCGCACACTAACACTATCCTACACACACAAGGGACAATTTTTACATTTAGCAAGTCAATTAACCTACAAACCCGCACGTCTTTGGAGTGCGAGAGGAAACCGAAGATCTCGGAGTAAACCCACGTAGGTCACGGGGTGAACGCACAAACTCCGTACAGACAGCACCCGTAGTCGGGATCGAAACTGGGTCTCTGGCGCTGAATTCGCTGTAAAGCAGCAACTCTATCGCTGCGCCACCGTGCAGTGTACGGAACAAGCTGCCAAAGGAGGTAGTTGAGGCTGGAACTATCCCAACTTTTAAGAAACAGTTAGACAGGTGCATGGACAGGACAGGTTTGGAGGGAAATGGACCAAGCGCAGGCAGGTGGGACTAGTGTGGCTGGGACATGTTGGCCGGTCTGGGCAAGATGGGCCGAAGGGGCCTGTCTTTCTCCATGCTGTATGACTCTTTGACTCTATGACTCTATGACAGGCAGCATCTCTGGAGGGAAGGAATGGGTGAGGCTTTGGGTCGAGACCCTTCTTCAGACTGGACACCTCAAATGCGTAGTCTGAAGAAGGGTCTCGACCCGAAACCTCACCCATTCCTTCTCTCCAGAGATGCTGCCTGACCCGCTGAGTTACTCCAGCACTCTGTGCCTATACTCCGTGTAAAGCAGCGCCTGCAGTTCCTTCCCGCACATTTGCCGCCACTCTCGGCTTGAACAGAGTGTCGGCCCACTCTGCCACACAGCCACTGACCCGACAACCTCGTGGATTTTAATTTAGCTAACAATTCCATTAGGAGGTGCTTTGTCAAAAGCCTTTTGAAGGACAATAAACAGGACATCAGTCATCCGAGCATCAGCTTGACAGAGCTTTGGACAAGCACAAACAGAGACGGCATCTGGTCCAACGCATCACTTTGCCTTTAAAGGTAAAGGGGCCGCAAGGGTGAGTTCAGTTTAATTTAGAGACACAGCTCGGAAACAGGCCCTTCGGCCCACCGGGTCCGTGCCGACCAGCGATCCCCGCACACTAACACTATCTTACATACACACACTAGGGACAATCAATTTTTACATTGACACCAAGGCAATTAACCTACAAACAATAGATGATAGACAATAGACAATAGACAATAGACAATAGACAATATACAATGGACAATGGACAATGGACAATAGACAATAGACGATGGGCAATGGACAATAGACGAGGAAGGTTCTATAAACCTGCACGTCTTCGGAGTGTGGGAAGAAACCGGAGATCCCGGAGTAAACCCACGCGGGTCACACGTACAAACTCCGTAGACAGCGCCCATGGTCGGGATGGAACCCGGGTCTCCGGCGCTGCGTTCGCCGTAAGGCAGCAACTCTACCGCTGCGCCACCGTGACCGCCCGCCGGTCAGTGACGAGGAAGGTTCCATAAACCCGATCTGCTCGCAAGTAAGGACAAGTGAACCGTGCTCTCATCGAGATGATGAAGATGAATCTGGCAAGCAGCCACGGAGGAGGGAATCCAGGACAACATTTTAAAAGGTAGAACAGACTCACGTCAAGGTCAGTTTAGTATAGAGATGCAGCGTGGAGATGGGCACTTCGGCCCGCCGCGTCCACGCCGAGCAGCGAGCAGCTAGCGACAATTGGCCCACAAACCTGCGCAGCGTTGGAGATGTGGGATGAAGCCAGAGCACCCGGAAAAAACCACGCGGTCACAGGAAGAACGCACAAACTCCGCACAGACAGTAACCCGTAGTCAGGATCGGACCTGGGTCTCTGGCGCCGTGAGGCAACAACTCTACTGCTGTGCCACCGTGCCGTGCTAAAAGGGTTGAGAAAATCTGCAAGGTTATAAGATTATTAAGGGGTTGGACACGTTAGAGGCAGGAAACATGTTCCCAATGTTGGGGGAGTTCAGAACCAGGGGCCACAGTTTAAGAATAAGGGGTAGGCCATTTAGAACGGAGATGAGGAAAAACTTTTTCAGTCGGAGAGTTGTGAATCTGTGGAATTCACTGCCTCAGAAGGCAGTGGAGGCCAATTGTCTGAATGCATTCAAGAGGGAGCTAGATAGAGCTCTTAAGGATAGCGGAGTCAGGGGGTATGGGGAGAAGGCAGGAACGGGGTACTGATTGAGAATGATCAGCCATGATCACATTGAATGGCGGTGCTGGCTCGAAGGGCCTCCTCCTGCACCTATTGTCTATTGTCTATTGTCCACACATAAAGTGCTGGAGGAACTTAACGGGTCAGGCAGTATCTGGAGGAAATGGGCAGGCAATGTATCGAGTCATGACCCTTCTCCAAACTCCTTACAAGAAACCTATTCACAAGTTCACAAGTTCACATAGGAGCAGAATTAGGCCATTCGGCCCATCGAGTCCACTACGCCATTCAATCATTGCTGATCTCTCCCTCCTAACCCGATTCTCCTGCCTTCTCCCCATAACCCTTGACACCCGTTCTAATCAAGAATATGTCTATCTCTGCCTTAAAAAATATCCACTGACTTGGCCTCCACAGGCCTCTGTGGCAATGTTCCACAGATTAATGACCCTCTGACTAAAGAAGACCCTCCTCACCTCCTTTCTATTCCTAGTCCTCATCCCTAGGCCTTCCAGAATCCAGCACCTTCAAGTCTACTGGCTGTTCTATTATTCCTTACTAACTCCTTCCATTAGCAGGAAGCCGGGTCCCGATCCAAAACGCCAAATAGAAACATGGAAACAAAGAAAATAGGTGCAGGAGGAGGCCATTTGGCCCTTCGAGCCAGCACCGCCATTCATTGTGATCATGGCTGATCATCCACAATCAGTAACCCGTGCCTGCCTTCTCCCCATGTCCCTTGATTCCGCTAGCCCCCAGAGCTCTATCTAACTCTTTTTTTAATTCATCCAGGGAATCGGCCTCCACTGCCCTCTGTGGCAGAGAATTCCACAAATTCACAACTCTCTGGGTGAAAAAGTTTTTTCTCATCTCAGTTTTAAATGGCCTCCCCTTTATTCTTAGACTGCGTGGCCCCTGGTTCTGGACTCCCCCAACATTGGGAACATTTTTCCTGCATCTAGCTTGTCCAGTCCTTTTATAATTTTACACGTCTCTATAAGATCCCCTCTCATCCTTCTAAACTCCAGTAAACACAAGCCCAGTCTTTCCAATCTTTCCTCGTACGACAGTCCCGCCATCCAGGGGATTAACCTGGTGAACCTATGCTGCACTGCCTCAATAGCAAGGATGTCCTTCCTGAAATTAGGAGACTAGAACTGCAAACAATACTCCAGATGTGGTCTCACCAGGGCCCTGTACAACTTAGCTCCTATACTCAAATCCTCTCAATATGACACCCATACGTATTCTCCAGAGATAGACACAAAATGCTGGAGGAATTCAGCAGGTCAGGCAGAATCTCAGGAGAAAAGGAGTAGGTGACCTTTCAGGTCGGAACCCTTCCTCAGATTTATCACAGAGTTTGAAGAAGGGTCTTGACCCGAAACGTCGCCCATTCCTTCTCTCCTGAGATGCTGCCTGACCTGCTGAGTTACTCCAGCATTTTGTGAATAAATACCTACGATTTTTGTACCAGCATCTGCAGTTACTTTCTTACACTATATTCTATCACAGAGGGAGACAAGGTGTTGCAGATGTGGCGCAGTGGCGCAGCGGTAAAGTTGCTGCCTTACAGCGCCAGAAACACGGGTTCGGTCCCGACTACGGGCGCTGTCTGTACGGAGTTTGTACGTTCTCCCCGTGACCGCGTTAGTTTTCTCTGAGATCTTTCGTTCCCTCCCGCACTCCAAAGACGCGCAGGTTTGTAGGTTAATTGGCTTGGCGTAAATGTAAAATTGTCCCTAATGTGTGTAGGATAGTGTTAAAATGCGGGGATCGTTGGACGGTGCGGACTAGGCGGGCCGAAGGGCCTGTTTTCCCCGCTGTATCTCTAAACTAAACTACACTCCCATCGGAGAGAAGAGAACTTCTTCAATGTCGGCATACCTTGAGGAGATTTCGCAGTGGAGCGGGCAAAATGTGCAGTCAGGAACTGCAGCTGCTGGTTTGCACAGGAGATTAGACCAGGGATCTCCAGAGATGCTGCCAGACCCACTGAGTTACTCCAGCATTTGGTGTCTTTCCTTGCTTAACCAGCATCTGCAGTTTCCTTGATTCTACATCATTGCCCAGAAAGTAGCTAGGAAAAAACCTGCAGACGCTGGTTAAAATCGAAGGCAGGCACACAATGCTGGAGTAACTCAGCGGGTCATGCAGCATCTCGGGAGAGGGGGAATGGGTCGAGACCCGAAACGTCACCCATTCCTTCTCTCCCGAGATGCTGCCTGACCCACTGAGTGACTCCAGCGTTGTGTGTCTGCCCAGAAAGTAGTGCATCTACCGACCAAACAGTAGTTCGCCAAACTTTTAGTGCCATGGAATGCAAACTAGAACGCCGCGGTGACTTGAGTACTCTCCTCCTACGCTAATCCTCTCAAACGTCTTCACGAAGATCTTGAATAAATTGAATCAGGTTTCCAGTAGGTTCACCTTGGGAAATAATGGACACTGAGACTTGTAAGTGCCGTATCTCTGAACACACAGTCAGCGCTTTTCTCTTGCCACTGAGTCAGCAGGCTTAAACGACCGACAAAGATTTTATTACTGTTGCTTTGCTAGGTCACAATATTGTACAATCTAATTGAAAATAACATTGCTTGATATTGAAGCGTGACATAGCTTGCATTTTTCCATTCCAAGCATTTAATAATGAGTCCAGGGCCTGCCTTGTTTCGTAACCAAGGCCGCTGGCTCCCATTTTGAAACGGCGTACTTGATAAACTTTTCTTTTATACCGATTCACTCGGGGTTTACGAGGGCCACATTCTCTGCTCACCCCTCAGGGACCCTGATAAGTGGTTGAACGCCACCTTTCAAGATTTCAAGAGATTTTAAGATTTCAAAAGATCAATTTATTGTCACATGTACCATTTAAGGTACAGTGAAATTTGAGTTCCCATGCAGCCACACTACGTAAAAAAGCAACAAGACACACAGCCACATCAAATAAAGTTTAACATAAACATCCACCACAGCGGATTCCACATTCCTCACTGTGATGGAAGGTAATAAAGTTCAACCATCTTCCTCTTTGTTCACCCGCGGTCGGGGCTGTTGAACCGTCCGCGGTCGCCGCTGCCGACTGTCCGAGGCCCTCGCGTCGGGGCGATCGAAACTCCCCGCGTCGGGACAGTTGAAACTCTCTCCGTTGCGTGGAGCTCCCGAGTCGGCCTCTTCTCACCAGAGACGGCGGGCTTCACGTTGTTAAAGCCCACAGGCCCCGCGGTTGGAGCTCTCTGCCATCGAGCCTCGGCAAAGGAACGCAAGCTCCACGATGTTAAAGTCCGCGCCGCGCCTGCGGCTTGAAGCGCCGGGCCGGTCTCCGGGGAACGCCGCCAACTCCTCGACGTTAGGCCGCAGTGGGGACGGAGATACGATACGGAGAAAAATCACATCTCCGTCGAGGGTAAGAGATTGAAAAAAAGTTTCCCCCAATTCCCCCCCTCCCCCAGCTCCAGTTTAAATTCCATTTGGAATATTTTGGATGACCAAGAACCAAGAACCACTCCCCACATAAAACAAACCAAGGAACACTAAAACATACTTTAACACATAATTAAAATAATAAAAAGTTGTGGAAAGGACAGACAGACTGTTGTCGAGGCAGCCATTGCTGATGGCACCACCTTTATGAACCGTTGCAATTTTAGTTCAGGTTTATTATGGTCACATGTGCCAAAGTATCACCTTTGCTCTCCCTCTCTCTCCGTCCCTCCCCCCACCCTTGTTCTCCGACTAGTTTCACTGTCCTCCTGACTAATTCTACTGTTTGCATGCCTCGTTGTCACCTTCCCCCTCAGCCAAAAACGACCAGCGATCCCCGCACACTAACACTATACCACACACACACTGGGGACAATTTACATTTACACCGACCCAATTAACCTGCAAACCTGTACGTCTTTGGAGTGTGGGAGGAAACCGCAGGTCCCGAGGACAGCCCAGGCAGGTCACGGGGAGAACGTACAAACTCCGTACAGACAGCGCCTGTAGTTGGGATGGAACCCGGGTCTCTGGCGCCGTGAGGCAGCAACTCTACCGCTGCGCCACCGTGCCGGACCGTATGAATGAAGGGGAACTGGGCACGGAACTCCCCTCCAGTGAATTGGAAAGAAGAGAACTTCTTCAATGAAGGCATACCTTGAGGAGATTTCGCAGTGGAGAACCAGGACCAGAACCAGGGGCCACAGTTTAAGAATAAGGCCTAGGTTATTTTTGGAATGAGATGAGGAACGGCACGGTGGCGCAGCGGTAGAGTTGCTGCCTTACAGGGAATGCAGCGCCGGAGACTCAGGTTCGATCCTGACTATGGGCGCCGTCTGTACGGAGTTTGTACGTTCTCCCCGTGACCTGCGTGGGTTTTCTCCGAGATCTTCGGTTTCCTCCCACACTCCAAAGACGTACAGGTTTGTAGGTTAATTGGCTGGGCAAATGTAAAAATTGTCCCTAGTGGGTGTAGGATAGTGTTAATGTGCGGGGATCGCTGGGCGGCGCGGACCCGGTGGGCCGAAAGGCCTGTTTCTGCTGTATCTCTAAATCTAAAAATCTAAAAAAAACCTTTCTCACCCTGAGAGTTGTGAATCTGTGGAATTCTCTGCCACAGAAGGTAGTGGAGGCCAATTCACTGGATGTTTTCAAGAGAGAGTTAGATTTAGCTCTTAGGGCTAACGGAATCAAGGGATATGGGGAGAAAGCCGGAACGGGGTACTGATTTTGGATGATCAGCCATGATTATATTGAGTGGTGGTGCTGGCTCGAAGGACCGAACGTTCTACTCCTGCACCTATTTTCTATGTTTCTATATTGTAAAGCAGCAAAATGCAGTGGGATGAGGTAATGAGACAGAAAAGTTCATTGTTGCTTCTACTTTGTAGCACCTGTGAACCTTCATGTGGTAAGGAGTTGATTGGACTTGGGAGAGAAACTTACTGACATCATGGGGATTCACCCTTGACATCCTAACCACTGATCTGAGAAGTCCATGTGGAACCATTTAGAGTCATCGAGTCATCTTGTGATAGGGTGTGAAGACAAGCCCTTTGGCCCAACGTGCCCATACCAGCCATCATGTCCCATCTACACTAGTCCCACCAGCCCACGTTTGGTCCATATCCCTCCAAACCTGTCCTATCCCTACCTGTCTAACTGTTTCTTAAATGTTGGGATGGTCCCAGCCTCAACTACCTCAACTGCCTTCTTCAGTCTGAAGAAGGGTCTCGACCCAGAACGTCACCCATTCCTTCTCTCCAGAGATGCTGCCTGTCCCGCTGAGTTACTCCAGCATTTTGTGTCTATCATTGTATCAGGTGGCTGCTGCTGATGTTTTCAAGATCCTTGCCACGATTTATTTGGAGCAAGAATCGCTGAAGGAACCGCACTACGCAAAGGGTAATAACTGGCTTCCAGTGTGTTATCAGATTGCGGCAGGTAGTATTCAGATACAGCTTAAAACAGCTGGAGTGAGATAATAAGGCTATGTGAAACAGGAGATTAAATTACAGCCGTACCACGCAGAATGGCAACCAGCTGTGCCTTTCTTAGAATGGAAATTTAACTCGCACAGCAAGCGCAAATTCGTGCATGGTTGTTCAACATTACAGGGGAGTGGGAATAAATAGGGGGGGAAAAAACCCTTTATATCAGAGGCGAGGTCATTTCTCCAGATTATGTGTTTGTCCAATGCTCCAATTGTTGTCCTTTTCCAAAAAAAAACAACTCACCCAAAAATGGTACCTGTTTCAACAGGACTTTAATAATAATGGACACCATTTACCATCAACGGGAACCGCGATGGATAAAATTTGACAACACATTCTGTCCGATACAAAAGGGCGAAACATTCACATGTTCGCAAAAACCGGTACCTTGACAGGTTGAGCTGTAAAGTTCCACAAGTCTTGGTACTTCGATGGAATTGGGATAGTTATAGACAATAGACAATAGACAATAGGTGCAGGAGTAGGCCATTCGGACCTTCGAGCCAGCAACACCATTCAATGTGATCATGGCTGATCATTCTCAATCGGTACCCCGTTCCTGCCTTCTCCCCATACCCCCTGACTCCGCTATCCTTAAGAGCTCTATCCAGCTCTCTCTTGAATGCATTCAGAGAATTGGCCTCCACTGCCTTCTGAGGCAGTGAATTCCACAGATTCACAACTCTCTGACTGAAAATGTTTTTCCTCATCTCCGTTCTAAATGCCCTACCCCTTATTCATAAACTGTGGCCCCTGATTCTGGACTCCCCCAACATTGGGAACATGGTTCTGCCTCTAATGTGTCCAACCCCTTAATAATCTTATACGATACGATACGATACGATACGATCCCCTCTCATCCTTCTAAATTCCAGTGTATACAAGCCTAGTCGCTCCAGTCTTTCAACATACGACAGTCCCGCCATTCCGGGAATTAACCTAGTAAACCTACGCTGCACGCCCTCAATAGCAAGAATATCCTTCCTCAAATTTGGAGACTAAAACTGCACACAGTAACCCAGGTGCGGTCTCACTAGGACCCTGTACAACTGCAGAAGGACCTCTTTGCTCCTATACTCAACTCCTCTTGTTATGAAGGCCAACATTCCATTGGCTTTCTTCACTGCCTGCTGTACCTGCATGCTTCCTTTCAGTGACTGATGCACTAGGACATCCAGATCTCGTTGCATGTCCCCTTTTCCTAACTTGACAACATTCAGATAATAATCTGCCTTCCTATTCTTACCACCAAAGTGGATAACCTCACACTTATCCACATTAAACTGCATCTGCCATGCATCCGCCCAATCACACAACCTGTCCAAGTTATTCACTTCTTGTGTGCTTCGGTGTCACCTTTACCCTCAGCCAACAATGAACCATTCTACATTTCCTAGATAGATACAAAAAAGCAGGAGTAACTCAGCGGGACAGTCAGCATCTCTGGAGAGTAGGAATGGGTGACGTTTCAGGTCGAGACCCTTCTCCAGTCTGAAGAAGGTGTCTCGACCCGAAACGTCACCCATTCCTTCTCCCCCGAGATGCTGCCTGTCCCGCTGAGTTACTCCAGCTTTTTGTGTCCATATTCAGTTTAATCCAGCATGGGTTAAAAATACTGTACTCTATTTCTGAAATATAATCCAGCAAAGTAACGTTTCAGATATATCAAACACTTCTCCCAGTTGTAGTTTTTGAGAGAAAGAACAATCTGCAAAAGAACAGAATCAAATCCCAAAAGGTAAATGTGTGTTTCAGTAATATTGATCAAATATTCTTTTCTGATGTGGAGCCAAGCCCTTTTTCATTAGAGATTCCAAAACGCACAAAATGCACTCTCTAAAATCAACAATAGACAATTAGACAATAGGTGCAGGAGTAGGCCATTCGGCCCTTCGAGCCAGCACCGCCATTCAATGTGATCATGGCTGATCATTCTCAATCAGTACCCCGTTCCTGCCTTCTCCCCATACCCCTGACTCCGCTATCTTTAAGAGCTCTATCTAACTCTCTCTTGAAAGCATCCAGTGAATCGGCCTCCACTGCCTGCTGAGGTAGAGAATTCCACAGATCCACAACTCTCTGGGTGAAAAAGCTTTTCCTCATCTCCGTTCTAAATGGAGAAACATAGTTAAGGTTGCAGGTCGAAGACCTTTTTTTGGTCAGAACTCACATTAGCGAACAGATCGTGCAAAGTATCTTTGCAGTCTGATTTCAATTGTTATTGACGTGTATGCTTAAACCCATCAAGTTTAAGAGACTTCTGGATAGGCACATGGATTAGTGCAAATGGTCTTTTGTGTCTGAATAGACCAAGTGGACCCGTTGGGCCCAAACCTCTCCTGCATTGGTGCAGCATTCTCTCTTGCCCCCCTCCCCTCCCCCCTTCCCATCCCCCCTTGCCCCCTCCCCCTCCTTCCCCCTCTCCCTCCCCCTCCCCCCTCCCTCCCCCCTCCCTCCCACCCTCCCCCTCTCCCTCCCCTCCCCCCTCCCTCCCCCCGTACCCCCTCCCCCTTCCTTCCCCTTCCCTCCCCCTCCCTCCCCCCTCCTCCCCTCCTCTCCCTCCCCTCTCCCCCTCCCCCCTCCCCCTTCCTTCTCCCTCCCTCCCCCTCCCCCCCCTCCCCCCTCCCTCCCCCCGTACCCCCCCTCCCCTTCCTTCCCCTTTCCCTCCCTCTCCCTCCCCCCCTCCTCCCCTCCTCTCTCCCCCTCCCCCCCCTTCTCCCTCCCTCCCCCCTCCCCCCTTACCCCCCTCCACCTCCCCCTCCCCCCTTACCCCCTCCCCTTCCTTCTCCCCCTTTCCCTTCCCCTCCTTCCCCCCGAACCAACAGAAGCACAAGTCACAGAAAATGTTAATGGTGGTGACGGGAGGAATGTGTCACAATACACAGTGCATCGCACCCTGCTGCGTATGGGTTTGCACATGGAGGACCAACAGCATATTAGGCAGGTGGTCATAATGCTTAGGTTCATAGCATCACATGTGTGATAGCATCACATTTGGAAAGTGGTGAAATCATCGGACAAAGTCAGCATGGATTTACCAAAGGCAAATCATGTCTGACGAATCTTATAGAATTTTTGGAGGATGTAACTAGTAGAGTGGATAAGGGAGAACCAGTCGATGTGTTATATCTGGGCTTTCAGAAGGCCTTCGACAAGGTCCCACATAGGAGATTGGTGTACAAACTTAAAGCACACGGTATTGAGGGTTCAGTTTTGAGGTGGATAGAAAATTGGTTGGCGGACAGGAAGCAAAGAGTAGGAATAAACGGGTCCTTTTCGGAATGGCAGGCAGTGACTAGTGGGGTACCGCAAGGCTCAGTGCTGGGACCCCAGTTATTTACAGTGTATATTAATGATTTGGACGAGGGAATTGAATGCAACATCTCTAAGTTTGCGGATGACACGAAGCTGGGTGGCAGTGTTAGCTGCGAGGAGGATGCTAGGAGGCTGCAGAGTGACTTGGATAGATTAGGCGAGTGGGCAAATGCATGGCAGATGCAATATAATGTGGATAAATGTGAGGTTATCCACTTTGGCGGCAAGAACAGGAAAGCAGAGTATTACCTGAATGGTGACCGATTGGGGGAAGGGGAGATGCAACGTGACCTGGGTGTCATGGTGCACCAGTCATTGAAAGCAAGCATGCAGGTGCAGCAGGCAGTGAAGAAAGCGAATGGTATGTTGGCATTCATAGCAAGAGGATTTGAGTTTAGGAGCAGGGAGGTTCTGCTGCAGTTGTACAGGGTCTTGGTGAGACCGCACCAGGAGTATTGTGTGCAGTTTTGGTCTCCTAACCTGAGGAAAGACGTTCTTGCCTTAGAGGGAGTACAGAGAAGGTTCACCAGATTAATCCCTGGGATGGCGGGACTTGCATATGAGGAAAGACTGGATAGACTGGGCTTGTACTCGCTGGAATTTAGAAGACGGAGGGGGGATCTTATAGAAACATATAAAATTCTTAAGGGGTTGGAGAGGCTAGATGCGGGAAGATTGTTCCCGATGTTGGGGGAGTCCAGAACCAGGGGTCACAGTTTAAGGATATGGGGGAAGTCTTTTAGGACCGAGATGAGAAAACATTTCTTCACACAGAGAGTGGTGAGTCTGTGGAATTCTCTGCCACAGAAGGTAGTTGAGGCCAGTTCATTGGCTATATTTAAGAGGGAGTTAGATGTGGCCCTTTTTGCTAAAGGGATCAGGGGGTATGGAGAGAAGGCAGGTACAGGCTACTGAGCTGGATGATCAGCTATGATCATATTGAATGGCAGTGCAGGCTCGAAGGGCCGAATGGCCTACTCCTGCACCTATTTTCTATGTTCTATGTCTATCAGGTCATAATGTTTTGGCTGATCGGGTGTATGTAATATTGCACAAACATGAGATTAAATTATCGAACGGAAATGTCTGCATCTTCCCCAAATCCCTTTAATGCCTCTTGATAAGGAAAATCTATTAC
>NC_135961.1:66533557-66549280 GCF_053455715.1 Rhinoraja longicauda | reverse complement strand
GAAAATTTGACTTTGATCGCCCGTGTTTAAACATGCTCACTCTGCTCCACTCATGCCAATTTGACAATAGACAATAGGTGCAGGAGGAGGCCATTCGGCCCTTCGAGCCAGCACCACCATTCAATGTGATCATGGCTGATCATTCTCAATCAGTACCCCGTTCCTGCCTTCTCCCCATACCCCCTGACTCCGCTCTGGCTTGTAACCGTTTGCAATGCTGCAGTATTTACAGCAGCTTTAGTGCCGTTTAGTTTATTGTCACATGTACCGAGCGAGGTACAGTGGAAAGCTTTTGTTAGAGTCATAGAGCCATAGAGTGATACAGCGTGGAAACAGGCCCTTCGGCCCAACTCGCCCACACCAGCCAACAATGTCCCAGCTACACTAGTCCCACCTGCCTGCGCTTGGCCCATATCCCTCCAAACCTGTCCCATCCACGTACCTGTCCAACTGTTTCTTAAACGATGGGATAGTCCCAGCCTCAACTACCTCCTCTGGCAGCGTCGTTCCATACACCCACCACCCTCTGTGTGAAAATGTTACCCCTCAGATTCCTATTAAATCTTTTCCCTTTCACCTTGAACCTATGTCCTCTGGTCCTCGATTCCCCCTACTCTGGGCAAGAGACTCTGTGCATCTACCCGAATCTATTCCTCTCATGATTTTATACAAGATGATTTTATACACGAACGATACACATGACTTATATACTCAATGTACTCAATCAAACCAAAGACAGATTGATTCAGCATTGTTCGTTGAACTGCTAGACTTCATTTATAGGACATTTAAGTTAAAATTCATTGATCCAAGAATATAACTTTTGCAGATTACCAATTAATAACAAGTTTGTTCTGGGGAATTTTGCATTAGTATAATTTCACTGCAAGTAAGAATTTTATTGTTCCACTGTCGATACATATAACAATTAAACACTCTTGGCTATTGACTCTCTCTAGACAATCATGAGCTCATCAGTGATAGGAGCAGAATTGGTCCATTTGGCCCATCAAGTCTACTCCGACATTCAATCATGGCTGATCTATCTCCTCAGAAAAAGTTACTCCTCGGATTCCTATTAAATCTTTTCCCCTTCACCTTGAAACCTATGTCCTCTGGTCCTCGATTCCCCTACTCTGGGCAAGAGACTCTGTGCATCTACACGATTTATTCCTCTCATGATTTTATACACAATATGACACACAATGCGTGCTCTGCATTCAGCAGAGAAACAATGCATGATTACAATCGAACCATTTTCAGTGTGCAGACACATGATAAGGGAATGTGTAGGAAGGAACTGCAGACGCTGGTTTAAAACAGAGATAGACACAAAATGCTGGAGTAACTCAGCGGGAAGAAGGGTCTCGACCAGAAACGTCACCCATTCCTTCTCCCCAGAGATGCTGCCTGCCCCGCTGAGTTACTCCATCATTTTGTGTCTATCAGGATAAGGGGATAATGTTTAGTGCAAGGTAGGGTCACCAATGAGGTAGATAGTAGTTCAGCACTGCTCTCTGGTTGTGGTAGGATGGTTCAGTTGCCTGACAACAGCTGGGAAGAAACTGCCCCTGAATCTGGAGGTGTGCGTTTTCACACTTCTGTACCTTTTGCCCGATGGGAGAGGGGAGAAGAGGGGGGGGCCGGGGTGAGACTGGTCCTTGATTATGCTGCTGGCCTTGCCGAGGCAGCGTGAGGTATAGATGGAGTCGATGGAAGGGAGGTTGGGTTTGTGTGATGGTCTGGGCTGCGTCCACAATTCGCTGCGATTTCTTGCGGGTCTTGGACGGAGCTGTTCCCAAACCGTGCTGTGACGCACCCTGATGGAACGCTTTTGTACGGCGCATCTGTAGAAGTTGGTGAGAGTTGTGGGGAACCATGCCCGGACTTCCTAAGCCTTCTAAGACAAATTTGTATCACTGTGAAAGCTCACTGGAAGGTACAGGTTTTGGGGAAGTTGTTAATGAGTGAACAATGGAGAGACGTCTCAAAGTCTTCACACATTATACTTGAAGGGGTGGGGGAGCGGCGTGGGTGGGGGTGGGGGGTGGGGAGATCAATGGACAATGGGACCCGGCGTGGGGGGGGGGGGGGGTGGAGAACAAAGGGGGAGCCGGCGTGGGGGGAGCGCTGTGGGTGGGGGGAAGATCAATGGGCAATGTGACCTGGCGTGGGGGGGGGGGGGGAACAAAAGGGGAGCCGGCGTGGGGGGAGCGCTGTGGGTGGGGGGAAGATCAATGGGCAATGGGACCTGGCGTGGGGGGGGTGGAGAACAAAGGGGGAGCCGGCGTGGGGGGAGCGCTGTGGGTGGGGGGAAGATCAATGGGCAATGGGACCTGGCATGGGGGGGGGGGGAGGGGAACAAAGGGGGAGCCGGCGTACATTGTCACTTTGTCAGCTCCTTAGGCGGTCGCTATTTCTATACATTGTGTGTGCGCTCACAAGAACTCACTGTGCCTAGCTAGTCACATGTGTAGGAAAATAACTGCAGATGCTGGTACGAATCGAAGGTATCACAAGATGCTGGAGTAACTCAGCGGGTCAGGCAGCATCTCTGGAAATGCTGCCTGACCCGCTGAGTTACTCCAGCATTTTGAGGTGCCTAGTCACAATGTGACAACAAAGCATTCCATTCTATTCCATTCAAAAGTTCAATAGACAGTAGGTGCAGGAGGAGGCCATTCGGCCCTTCGAGCCAGCACCGCCATTCAATGTGATCATGGCTGATCATTCTCAATCAGTACCCCGTTCCTGCCTTCTCCCCATACCCCCTGACTCCGCTATCCTTAAGAGCTCTATCTAGCTCTCTCTTGAATACATTCAGAGAATTGGTCTCCACTGCCTTCTGAGGCAGAGAATTCCACAGATCCACAACTCTCTGACTGAAAAAGTTTTTCCTCATCTCAGTTCTAAATGGCCTACCCCTTATTCTTAAACTGTGTGGCCCCTGGTTCTGGACTCCCCCAACATTGGGAACATGTTTCCTGCCTCTAACGTGTCCAACCCCTTAATAATCTTATACGTTTTGATAAGATCTCTTCTCATCCTTCTAAATTCCAGTGTATACAATCCTAGTCGCTCCAGTCTTTCAACATATGACATTCCCGCCATTCCGGGAATTAACCTAGTATACCTACGCTGCACGCCCTCAATAGCAAGAATATCCTTCCTCAAATTTGGAGACCAAAACTGCACACAGTACTCAAGGTGCGGTCTCACTAGGGCCCTGTACAACTGTAGAAGGACCTCTTTGCTCCTATACTCAACTCCTCTTGTTATGAAGGCCAACATTCCGTTGGCTTTCTTCACTGCCTGCTGTACCTGCATGCTTCCTTTCAGTGACTGATGCACTAGGACACCCAGACCTCGTTGTACGTCCCCTTTTCCTAACTTGACACCATTCAGATAATACTCTGCCTTCCTATTCTTACCACCAAAGTGGATAACCTCACACTTATCCACATTAAACTGCATCTGCCATGCATCCGCCCACTCACACAACCTGTCCAAGTCACCCTGCAACCTCATAGCATCTTCCTCACAGTTCACACTGCCACCCAGCTTTGTATCATCTGCAAATTTGCAGGTCAGAAGGAACAGGAGTAGAATTAGGCCATTCGGCCCAGCGATTCTACTCCGCCAGTCAATCGTGGCTGGTCTGCCTCTCCCTCCTAACCCCCATTCTCCTGCCTTCTCCCCGTAACCCCTGACACCCGCCCCAATCAATCAAGAAATTCCACTCCAATTTATGTGAAAATGAACTAGTTCGAAAAGACAACCGATTTATCGTAATGCTGAAATTAAGGCAACTAGCTATGTCATTCGATAAGACAAAGACATTTTTGAAAGATAGGTTTACTCACCGTAGATACCAGTAGATATACAGGGAAATGCCTGCAATTAAAGAAAAGAAAAAATGGTTAGAGAAAGAACAAAATATATTTTAAAATATCAAAACCATCTGAAGATGGGTGGCACGGTGGCACAGCGGTAGAGTTGCTGCCTTACAGCGCCAGCGACCTGGGGCTCCATCCCGAATACGGATGCTGTCTGTGCGGAGTTTGTTCGTTTGTCCGCGTGGGTTTTCTCCAAGACCTTTGGTTTCCTCCCACACTCCAAAAACGTACAGGTTTGTTGGTTAATTGTCTTCGGTATAAATGTAAATTGTCCCTCGTGTGTGTAGGATAGTGTTAGTGTGCAGAGATCGCTGGTCGGCGCGGACCCGGTGGGCCGAAGGGCCTGTTTCCGCGCTCTATCTCTAAACTAAACTAAGCAAATGCAGTTCTAAAGAAGTAATTAATCAGGATTCAGAAAGTACAGGTGAGCCTGAACTATCTGTCACTCAGTAAGAAACTATTATTATGATTATTATTATTTATTTTATTGTCACGTGTACCGAGGTACAGTGAAAAGCTTTCGTTGCGTGCTAACCGGTCAGCAGAAAGACAATGCATTATTTTGATCGAGGCATTTCCAGAGTATACCACATGTTGAATAATCAGTGTTGGTGGATAATGATGTTTTCATGTCGGAATGCACACATTTAATGTTGGACTGCTTCTCAATTTACTTGCAAACATATGAACTATCATCTTGACGGAGCTGTATCCATCATTTGCGGCACGGTGGCACAGCGGTAGAGTTGCTGCCTTACAGCGAATGCAGCGCCGGAGACTCAGGTTCGATCCTGACTACGGGCGCCGTCTGTACGGAGTTTGTACGTTCTCCCCGTGACCTGCATGGGTTTTCTCCGACATCGTCGGTTTCCTCCCACACTCCAAAGACGTGCAGGTTTGTAGGTTAATTGGCTGGGCAAATGTAAACTAAAAATATTGTCCCTAGTGTGTGTAGGATAGTGTTAGTGTGCGGGGATCGCTGGGCGGCGCGGACCCGGTGGGCCGAAAGGGCCTGTATTCGCGCTGTATCTCTAAATCTAAAAAATCTAAAAATTTGGATTTGAACTGAATATCTGCAACCAGTTATTAAGCAGAACTGGAAGTATTTTTGGTTTTAGAAATTAATTTTTAGTTTAGTTTAGAGATACAGCGTGGAAACAGGCCCTTCGGCCCACCGGGTCCGCGCCGACCAGTGATCCCCGCACACGAACACCATCCTACACACACTAGGGACAATTTTACATTTATACCAAGCCAATTAACCTGCAAACCTGCACGTCTTTGGAGTGTGGGAGGAAACCGAAGATCTCGGAGAAAACCCACACAGGTCACGGGGAGAACGTACAAACTCCGTACAGACAGCACCGAAAATAGACGGGATCGAACCAGGGTCTCTGGCGCAGTGAGGCAGCAACTCTACCGCTGCGCCACTGTGCCGCACTTGTTTGTTTAATAAAAAAGACACAGAGTGCTGGAGTAACTCAGCGGGTCAGGCAGCATCTCTGGAGAACACGGGTAGGCGATGTTTCTGGTCGGGACCCTTCTTCAGACTGGGGAATGTGGGGCAGGACAAAGCCTGGTGAGTGATAGGTGGTCACAGGTGAGGGGGGGGGGTCAATAGGCAGATGGTTTGAGCAAAGCCACAGATGAAAGGACAAAGGTCAGAGATGAAATGTCAAAGGTGCAAGATATGGATAGACGGGTTGTGAATTGTGAAGCCAGAGGAAACTTTGGTAAATGTTATTAGCTGAACATGTTCTTATCTCAGGAGCTCTAAACTACTTCATCATTTCCTATTCAACTCCTAAACAGATTCTATGGATTCACTTGAGTATCATCAAGAAAATCATTAATTTATATTTGGGCGGCACGGTGGCGCAGCGGTAGAGTTGCTGCCTTACAGCGAATGCAGCGCCGGAGACCCGGGTGCCATCCCGACTACGGGTGCTGTCTGTACGGAGTTTGTACGTTCTCCCCGTGACCTGCGTGGGTTTTCTCTGAGATCTTCGGTTTCCTCCCACACTCCAAACACGTGCAGGTTTGTAGGTTAATTGGCTTGGTACATGTAAAAATTGTCCCTAGTGGGTGTAGGATAGTGTTAATGTGTGGGGATCGCTGGTCGGCGCGGACCCGTTGGGCCTGTTTCTGCGCTGTATCTCGAACTGAACACTACCTTCTGCACTAGGCAACACTGTTAAAACTTTTGTACTTAATATAATTGTATTTATTTGTTTTTGCATTTATTGCATATATGTTTTTACGCACCGTCAGGATTGGCTATTTTTTAATTTCGTTGTACTCGTTGCAATGACAATAAATGAATATTATTATTATTATTATATTATTAAACTAAAATAAAATAAACTACCCAACAGATTCTATGTAAGAAAATAACTGCAGATGCTGGTACAAATCGAAGGTATTTATTCACAAAATGCTGGATTAACTCAGCAGGTCAGGCAGCATCTCAGGAGAGAAGGAATGGGCGACGTTTCGGGTCGAGACCCTTCTTCAGTCTGAAGAAGGGTCTCGACCCGAAACGTCGCCCATTCCTTCTCTCCTGAGATGCTGCCTGACCTGCTAAGTTACTCCAGCATTTTGTGAATAAATACCTTCAACAGATTCTATGGATTCAATCGAGTATCATCAAGAAAATCATTAATTTATATTTAAATCACTCTGATTAAAAGTCCATGCCTTATTGAACTCCACAGATGCCTTACTTTACACTTTAGATCTGTGAGGCAGCAACTCTACCCCTGCTTGATCTGCTTATTATTTCTAACATTTTGTTTTCAATTCAGATTTCCAGCATTGACTGCACTTCACGCTTATATTCAACGGCTAGCTGGTTTCAATGGTTCAATGGGCCTTTATTGTCATGCGTACCGAGGTACAGGGAAATTTGATTTACCAGACAGTCATGCCAGAAATGCAACAAAATACAATTGATATAATAAAACTCTCGTTTGTTTGTTTGTTTGGTCCTCAACCACAGCCAAGGCGGTACACGATAGCGCGACAATTGCAGGCCCACCTTACTCACCGTCGTCCCTTTGGTGCTAATGGAAGAAAGTTTCATTGAAATCGGTGTTATATTTTAAAAGTTATTCACATTTTAAAGTTTAAATCTATCTCCTGGGGAGGGAGGGGGGAGGGAGGGAGGATAAGAGGGGTTGAGGGGGGTGGAGTGGGGGGGAGAGGAAGGGGAGGGAGCGGAGGGGAAGGGGAGGTAGGGAGGGGAGGGGGATGGGAGGTAGGGAGGAGGAGGGAGGGGGAGGGGAGGGCGGGGAGGGGAGATAGGGAGGAGGAGGGAGGGGGTGGAGTGGGGGGAGGGGAGGAGAGGAGGGAGGATGGTAGGGAGGAGGAGGGGGAGGGGAAGGGGAGGGCGGAGAGGGGGAGGGGAGGAGGGAGGGGGAGGGAGGGGAGGAGAGGAAGTGGTGGGCGGGGAGGGGGAGGAGGGAGGGAGGGGGGTTGAGGGGGGTGGAGTGGGAGGGAGGGGAAGGGGAGGGCAGGGAGGGGAGGTAGGGAGGAGGAGGGAGGTAGGAGGTAGGGGGAGGGGAGGGGGAGGGGGAAGGGAGGAGGGAGGGGGGAGGGAGGGAGGGGAGGAGAGGAAGTGGTGGGAGGGGGAGGAGGAGGAGGAGAGGGTGCTGCACCAATGCAGGAGAGGTTTGGGCCCAACGGGTCCACTTGGCCTAGTACTACATAAAGATGAAACGTAAGCAGCCACCACAGCGGCGTGTGAGAATCCCCAGGGCACACAGCATAAGCCGGAGATCAACAGCCATCAGTTCAATGTCCGGGCCACACACACACGCATGCACACGCACACACACGCTCCTGCACCGTGATGTGACCAGAGTTGTACCGACCGCTGTCACTCTCTCTGCCGCACCCGTCCACCCGAAACATCAGAAACATCACACACCGAAAACCACCGCACTCACGGCGCTCCCCTCCCCCCGAGTCCCCACCAGCCCAGGCAGCGAAATCTCTCACAAATTACCCCATTGAGCTGAAGGAGCTTGAACTCCTGAGCCCAACGCGGCTGCAACTGTGCGCTGCTCCCACCAGCCACAAATCACCCGCGTCTTTCCAAAGTAATCACACCCCGATGTAAAGGACGACAAAGAAATGGAATGAAAAGGCAGAGGGTGAGAATTAGCGAGGAAAATATGTTCCGCTTTTACCAGTTTTCATGCAGAGCCCAGAAACAAAAGCGAGCGACTGTCTCTAAAAAGAAGACTCACTTCTGCAATTAGGCTTAATTGTTTAGAAACTGGAGGCTGCTGTGCCTTTCTGCCGGTATAGGATAAGTGAGGCATCAAAAGCAATTTGCACCATTTGATGATGTTTGTGCCCATCTCATGCTGAAGCCACATCCACTGGACATTTGGACCTGTCCCTGTGGGACCGCCGCGAACACGGTGGCGGTCACGGTGGCCGTCTGTACGGAGCTTGTACGTTCTCCCCGTGACCTGCGTGGATTTACTCCGAGGTCTTCGGTTTCCTCCCACATTCCAAAGATGTGCAGGTCTGTGGGTTAATTGGTTTGGTGAATGTAAAAATTGTCCCTAGTGGGTGTAGGGTAGTGTTAGTGTGCGGGGATCGCTGGTCGGCGCCGACCCGGTGGGCCGAAAGGGCCTGTTTCGGCGCTGTATCTCTAAACTAAACTAAGCTAAACTAAACAGAGGGACTATTGGGGGTTACTTTGGACCATTTGAGTACATGGAGTACTGTGTGCAGTTTTGGTCTCCAAATTTGAGGAAGAAAATTCTTGCTATTGAGGGCGTGCAGCGTAGGTTTACTAGGTTAATTCCCGGAATGGCGGGACTGTCATATGTTGAAAGACTGGAGCGACTAGGCTTGTATACACTGGAATTTAGAAGGATGAGAGGGGATCTTATCGAAACATATAAGATTATTAAGGGGTTGGACACGTTCGAGGCAGGAAACATGTTCCCAATGTTGGGGGAGTCCAGAACAAGGGACCACAGTTTAAGAATAAGGGGTAGCCCATTTAGAACGGAGATGAGGAAAAACTTTTTCAGTCAGAGAGTTGTGAATCTGTGGAATTCTCTGCCTCAGAAGGCAGTGGAGGCCAATTCTCTGAATGCATTCAAGAGAGAGCAAGATAGAGCTCTTAAGGATAGCGGAGTCAGGGGGTATGGGGAGAAGGCAGGAACGGGTTACTGATTGAGAATAATCAGCCATGATCACATTGAATGGTGGTGCTGGCTCAAAGGGCCGAATGGCCTCCTCCTGCACCTATTGTCTATTGTCTATTGTCTTATACAACTGTAACATGACCTTCCAACCTCTATGCTCATAATCATACTGAAGAGTGCAATGTACTGGAGGATCGTCGGCTGAGGGGGCTTTGATCACCCCGACTGTGGATGGTTCAACTGCCCCGACCGCGAGAGAACAAAGAGGAAGAAGCTTGAACTTTATTACCTTCCATCACAGTGAGGAACGTGGAATCCGCTGTGGTGGGTGTTCATGGTAACGTTTATGTGGTTGTGCGTCTTGTCGTTTTTCACTTACCATGGCTGTACGGTAACTCAAATTTCGCCGTACCTTAATTGGTACATGTGACAATAAACTGACCTTGAGACCTCCTTGAAAGCTTGAAACCACCAAACGCAGGCGGGCGGGACAAGTCTAGCTGGGACATGTTGGCCGGTTTGGGCAAGTTGGGCTGAAGGGCCTGTTTCCACACTGTATCACTCCTTAAATTGGTACATTCATAAAATGCCTCTTTGTAAACTGGTCAATCTAGCTCACATTCCAAAACACTTGGCAGATCTGCAGATTTAATTGCTCTCAGCTAAATTTAATTTAATATTACCATTTTAATATAAATTCCAATGAAATCTTTCTTTCGTCATCTTTTTAATTACATTTCACGGTTGCTGAACTTTATATTGGCTCAATATAATTAACTCAATAAAATAAAAAACAATCCAGCTATTTAGTTTAACTGATTTAGTTTAGTTAAATTTAGTTAAATTAATTTAGTTTAATTAATAAGGTGGTGTGTAAGAAGGAACTGCAGATGCTGGTTTAAGCCGAAGATAGACACAAAAAGCTGGAGTAACTCAGAGGGACAGGCAGCGTCTCTGGAGAGAAGGAATGGGTGACGTTTGGGGTCGAGACCCTTCTTCAGACTAGTTAGGGATAAGGGAAACGAGAAATATAGAAGGTGATGTGGAGAGATAAAGAACAATGTATGAAAGACATGCAAAAAAAGTAACGATGATAAAGGAAGCAGGCCGTTGTTAGCTGTTTGCTGGGTGAGAACGAGAAGCTGGTGCGACTTGGGTGGGGGAGGGATAGAGAGAGAGGGAATGCCGGGGCTACCTGAAGTGAGAGAAATCAATATTCATACCACTGGGCCGCAAACTGCCCAAGCGAAATATGAGATGCTGTTCCTCCAATTTGCGTTTAGCTTCACTCTGACAATGGAGGAGACCGAGGACAGAAAGGTCAGTGTGGGAATGGGAAGGAGAATTAAAGTGTCCGGCAACCGGGAGATCAGGTTGGTTCAGGTGGGCTGAGCGAAGGTGTTCCGCGAAATGATGGCCCAGTCTGCGTTTGGTCTCGCCGATGTACAAGAGTCCACATCTTGAACAACGGATACAGTAGATGAGGTTGGAGGAGGTGCAAGTGAACCTCTGCCTAATCTGAAAGGACTGTCAGGGTCCCTGGACAGTAGACAATAGGTGCAGTCTTTCAACATACGACAGTCCCGCCATTCTGGGAATTAACCTAGTAAACCTACGCTGCACGCTCTCAATAGCAAGAATATCCTTCCTCAAATTTGGAGACCAAAACTGCACACAGTACTCCAGGTGCGGTCTCAACAGAGTCGAGGGAGGAGGTTACAGGGACAGGTGTTGCATGTTCTGCGGTTGCAGGGGAAGGTACCAGAGGAGGGGGTGGTTTGGGTAGGAAGGGATGAGTTAACCAGGCAGTTGCAGAGGGAACAGGCTCTGTGGAAGGCGTAAAGGGGTGGAGATGGGAAGATGTGGCTAGTGGTGGGATCCCATTGGAGGTGGTGGAAATGTCGGAGGATTATGTGTTGTGTGCGACGGCTGATGGGGTGGAAGGTGAGGACTGGGGGGACTCTGTCTCTGTTGTGACTCGGGGGAGGGGGAGCAAGGGTGGAGCTGCGGGGTACCGAGGAGGCACGAGTGAGGGTCTCATCCATGATGGGAGAGGGGAACCCCCATTCCCTAAAGAATGAGGACATCTCGGACGTTCTGGTATGGAACACCTCATCTTGGGCGCAGATGCGGCGTAGACGGAGGAATTGGGAGTAGGGAATAGTGTCTTTGTAAGGAGCAGGATGGGAAGAAGTGTACGCGAGATAGTTGTGGGAATCAGTGGGTCTGTAATAGACATCAGTCCATTGTCTACTTCCTGTGATGGAGACTGTGAGATCAAGATCAAGATTGGCGGTGCTGGCTCGAAGGGCCGAATGGCCTCCTCCTGCACCTATTTTCTATTTTCTAAGAAAGGGGAGGGAGGTGTCGGAGATGGTCCAAGTAAATTTGAGTGCAGGATGAAAATTGGTGGTGAAGTTGACGAAGTCCATGAGTTCTGCATGGGTGCAGGAGGTAGCACCAATGCAGTCATCAATGTAACGGAGATAGAGTTTGGGGATCGGGCCAGTGTACGCCTGGAACAGGGATTGTTCAACGCACCTTACAAAGGGGCAGGCATAGCTGGGGCCCATGCGGGTGCCCATAGCTACGCCTTGGACTTGGAGGAAGTGGGAGGAGTGGAAGGGGAAGTTGTTGAGGGTGAAGACCAGCTCCGCTAGGCGGAGTAGAGTGTTAGTAGATGGAAACTGGATTGGTCTGCGGTCGAGGAAGGGCTTTAAGGCCTTCCTGGTGCGGGGTGGAGGTGTAGAGGGACTGAACGTTCAGGGTAAAGATGAGGGAGTGGGGGCTCGGACCATGGGCAGCGTGCATTTACATAACACCGTTGACTTGGTAAATCTTTGCACAGCATTATTTCATGAGGGCAGAATTAGGTTTTAACAAGTGTGAGGGAGAGAGAGAGAGAGAGACAGAAAACCCACGCGGGTCACGGGGAGAACGTGTAAACCCCTCCGGGATCTAAACCGGGTCTCTGGCGCTGTAAGGCAACGCAACGACTCTACCGCTGTGCCACCGTGCCGCCCCAAATCCCTAGCCCTCCATTCCCTGCACATCCACGTGACTACCCAGAAGCCTCTCAAACTCAATGAGCAGTGTTGGCAAGTATTAGAGATGCAGCAGGCCCTTGGCACACTAACACTATCCTACACACACTCGGGACAGTTTGCGCTTATACCAAGCCAATTAACCTACATACCTGCACGCCTTTGGAGCGTGGGAGGAAACCGGAGATCTCGGAGAAAACCCACGCAGGTCACGATGAGAACGTACAAACTCCGTACAGACAGCACCCTTGGTCAGGATCAAACCTGCGTCAACGCCGTAAGGCAGCAACTCTACCGCTGCGCCACCGTGACCGCCCCGTGCAAGAGACTCGTGGTTCTTCCATTGCCATTTGAGAGTTCAGATTGGGGTTTGTGTGTAACCCATCGCTAGGGGTTGCCAACTATCTCACTCCCAAATACGAGACAAGGTGACGTCACCGCCCCATGTGACCTCAACCAGCCAGCGGCCACGTGCTCCCGCTCCACCAATGGTGGCCGGGGGGCGGGTTGCTATGCAACCTCCGTTAGGTGAACACACTCGGCCTCGCTCCCCGAACACACTCCGTTAGCCTACACTGTCCCGGCCTACAGCGGCCCGCGAGCCTGATACGGGACAAGGGCGGTCCCGTAAGGGACAAACCAATTTAGCCCACAATACGGGATGTCCAGGCTAATACGGGACAGTTGGCAACCACTACCCAGTGCCTTGCGTTCTTCACATTTCCTTAATGAACATTTAATGCTCCTCATGTCCAATTGTCGTCTTTTACCTGTTGTTTGGAAACAACAATGGTCCTATATTTCATCCATTTGCACTTTAAAGATAATGGCTCATTATAAATTCAAGCACGGTTTATTTGGAGTTGTGACGATCTACCCTTTTGCAAACATTTTTTAGTTTGCAATCCACAGGGACCTAATTACTTGGAAAATATTCACTTTCAAACCAACCTCTCTCACTGTTTCTCCTCATTCCAACGTTGAAGGATGCATTAATTCTCCATTTTTTGCACATTAACACTGCGGAGATCAGGGTTAAAACGGGACCGATTACTTAAAACTATCCTTTGGATTTCATTCCTCTTTTAAATAGTACATATCGTAATTATTGATTATTCCCCTGACTGCATCATGAAATGACTGAGGGTCAGGTCTCTGATCTCACTTGCAGTGGGAACAAACGAAGGATTGCAAAATTGTTAAAACGGACTGCTAACCCTTCAATGTTTCCTTGTAAGTAATTGAAGATGCAGGTGCACACGCTCCTTGCCTTCTGGCTACACTTCACACCCACTGTCCTCATCTTTGGACACCCCTGTGCGTAGGGGAGACGGGTCGGGGGCAGATGTCCTGGTTGGGTTGTTCCTGGGCCTGGCCAAGCTGGCCATCCGTGAGTCACGGCGCCAGGCGGGAGAGGGCTCTGCCCGAGCCGGCTGCCTGCCCCTTTTCCGGAGTCACGTCCGTCCGCGCCCGGGTGAGGTTAGGGAGGGAACACGCGCTGTCCACGGGCACCCTGGGGGATTTCCGGGACCGCTGGGCACCGCAGGGGATTGAATTGGGGGTAGTCATATAATAGTTTATTGTTTGCCTCGTATTATGATGGTAGGTTCTGTTTTGGTTTTACTGTATTGTATATACAATTTTAATATTTGAATAAATATTTTTGATTAATGAAAAAAATTATTATTCTTTTTTTAAATTAATTATTTAAAAAAAAACTAGATCTTAGGTTTTGAGTTTAGAAACATCGAAACATAGAAAATAGGTGCAGGAGTAGGCCATTCGGCCCTTCGAGCCTGCACCGCCATTCAATGTGATCATGGCTGATCATCCAACTCAGTATCCCGTACCTGCCTTCTCTCCGTACCCCCTGATCCCTTTAGCCACAAGGGCCACATCTAACTCCTTCTTAAATATGGCCAATGAACTGGCCTCAACTACCTTCTGTGGCAGAGAATTCCACAGATTCACCACTCTCTGTGTGAAAAAAAACGTTCTCATCTCGGTCCTAAAAGACTTCCCCCTTATCCTTAAACTGTGACCCCTTGTTCTGGACGTCACTTTAGACTTCAGAGATGCAGCGCAGAAGCAGGCCCTTCGGCCCACCGAGTCTGCGCCGACCAGCGGCACCTCGTGCACCAGCACTATCCCGAACACGTTTACTCAATGCCAATCAACCTACAAACCTGCCACGCCTTTGGAGCGTGGGAGGAAACCGGAGCGCCCGTGGAGAAAGCCCACGCAGGTCACGGGGAGAACGTGCAAACTCCGTGCGGACAGCATCCGTCGTCGGGATCGAACCCGGGTCTCCGGCGCTGTGAGGCAGCAGCTCCACCCGCTGTGCCACCGTGCCGCCCTGCAATCAACAAACTATAATGTGGGAAGTCGGTGGCTGAATAAGCCGCAACTTGCAGCAACTCTACCGTAGCACCATTGTGCTGCTTAGACATAGAGTGACACAGTGTGGTAACAGGCCCTTCGGCCCGACTCGCCCACACCGGCCAACAATGTCCCAGCTACCCTAGTCCTACCTGCCTGCGTTTGGTCCATAACCCTCCAAACCTGTCCTATCCATGTACCTGTCCAACTGTTTCTTAAACGATGGGATAGTCCCAGCCTCAACTACCTCCTCTGGCAGCTCGTTCCATAAACCCACCACCCTCTGTGTGAAAAAGTTACCCCTCGGATTCCTATTAAATCTTTTCCCCTTCACCTTGAACCCACGTCCTCTGGTCCTCGATTCCCCTACTCTGGGCAAGAGACTCTGTGCATCTCCCCGATCTATTCCTCTCGTGATTTTGCACACCTCTACAAGATCTCCCCTCATCCTCCTGCGCTCCATGGAATAGAGACCCAGCCTACTCAACCTCTCCCTGTAGCTCACACCCTCTGGTCCTGGCAACATCCTTGTGAATCTTTTCTGAACCCTTTCAGGCTCTCCTATAAGATGGTGCCCAGATGTGGCAGGTTTTACTCTTCCCCCTAGTTCCGGAGCAACGAGGAGACTGTCAGTAATCCAAATAATTACAAATCTGCGTCTGGAAAAATAAAGTTGTAAAGAGCCAGGCAAATTGTCCTCGTAATGCCATAATGGATGCTGCCTTATTTTAAGTGCACACTAAAACGTGAAACCAGACTTGCCACGAAGGAGCAGCAGATTGAAATCTCGCCCACAATGTGCTTCATGTTGGCACCTGTCGTGCGTGTAGCAAATTAGTCGCAAGAAGTTATCATTCCGGAGAGGGGAAAATTGGCAGGATGAATTATGCCACCGTATCAAGAGCCTCGAATCCCCAGCACGCTACGCATAAAACTCTCAATATCTCGCCGCATCTGGGAGATTATCCACAAAATAAAAAGCCCCTTGGACTTGCTTTCTGACTTGTTGTCTTGTGAACGCTAAAGGACTGAGATCTTGAAACTACAGCCCGACGCTCACTGCCAGCACTCTAGTTCCTCTGGCTTTAACAACCCACTAAGCAGCAAGTGTCGTAGAGTCACATAGAAACACAGAAAATAGGTGCAGGAGTAGGCCATTCGGCCCTTCGAGCCTGCACCGCCATTCAATATGATCATGGCTGATCATCCAGCTCAGTAACCTGTACCTGCCTTCTC